>NW_009716433.1:0-5217 GCF_000703405.1 Apaloderma vittatum
GGCACTGGGGGATCTCCAGAGCTCCCTTGCAACCCCAACATTCTATGATTCTCTGAAGTGCAGGCGGTGACTGGGGGATGTTCTCCATGCCTAAAGGACCTACCACTGCTTCTCTGGGGCAGAGCCACTGCAGAAAGTCACTATTTTTTTTACCCTGAAGCAATGAAAGCCAAACCCGTTGTGAGCCTGGTAGTGCTCTTTCCCAGCACAGCACTAAACAAGTGTCTGCGCTCCTCTGGAGCAGAGACTGGCCTGCTTGTGTTTGAACCATAGAATTATTAAGGTTGGAAAAGACCTCTAAGATCATCACATTCAATCGTCAACCCAATACTACCATGACCACTAAACTATAACCTGAAGTGCCACATCTACACACTTTTGGAACATTTCTGGGGGTGGTGACTCCACCCCTTCCCTGGGCAGCCTGTTCCAGTCTTCATCCTTCTTTCAGTAAAGAAATTTCTTCTTATATCCAATCTAAACCTCCCCTGGTGCACTTTGAGGCCATTTCCTCTCATCCTACTCATCCTATCTCTAGTTACTTGGGAGAAGACACCAACACCCACCTCACTACAGCCTCCTTTCAGGGAGTTGTAGAGAGCGATGAGGTCTCCCCTAAGCCTCCTCTTCTCCACACTAAACAATCCCAGTTCTCTCAGCTGCTCCTCGTAAAACATGTTCTCTAAACTCCTCACCAGCTTCATTGCAAAAATATTCCTTTGAGGGGTAATATTTTGGGGTGAAAATGTTTCTCACTGATCAATTCAAATCCATCAGTGAAATAACCCCCAAGGAGAGAAGCCCAGTGGACTTGGCCAAAGGCATGACACGTCGTTGGGGCAGTCTTACAGCAGATACAGAGTAGATGGAGCCCATGTGGGTTCCTAAAGCAACCAAGGGAAAACTGCAGCTTTGTGAGGAAGCTTTGGGAAAACTCTGTGAAACGCAGCCCTTGTTTCCCTTTGTTTCTGTGATAACATCAACTTTGGAGGTCATCTCCAGTTGCAGGAGGACTGGGACAGGTTCCTTCCCGCTTTAGCAGTGGAGGAAGGTTGGTCTTGGGAGGTTGAGGATGCTGCCATGGGAAATTTAAGAAACAGTGGTAAAAATAGCATGGTGGCATAATTGCCACCACGGATTACCCAAGCATTCCCCACAGGATATCACAGGGATATGCTCTGTGCTGTCCTCTTTCCAAAAAAAAAAAGGGATTTTCACCTCTGTGGTCTCTAGGATGCAGATCCCAGATGAGGTCATGGCAAACAGACATCTGCTGGGTTGGGGATTTTTTTTTTTTTTGGAAGGCCAGCAATCACTTTACAACAAAATTTAAATGAGAAAAATTCTATGAGTGAATGCTTGTGGGGAAAATGGAGATTATTTTTATTCCGGTGATTAGGATTCGTAGCAAAACAGGGAAAAATCTCACCCCTTGTGTTCCTGCAAAAGAGACTGCAGGTAAGGACCAAATAAGAATCTGTTTTCCTCAACATATCTTGCAGGAAAAGCCTATTCAGGAGCTTCTTGCCGTAGGCAGAGAAAGTGGATCAGCAGATCTGAGAATTGCCTCCAGAGATGCCCGGTTCTAGCAAATAAATCCATCCATTATTTCAAGTCTTATAACCACTGAAGCGATAAAGGAAATTATGGCAGTGAGTATGGGTAAAGCAGAAAAAAAGAGCCTGTAGAATATTGTTCTTCAGAAATATCCTAAAGTTTATGGAGCAGCGCAGCTCAATTTATGCTTTAATATGAGTTCTCAGATGTTTTGATCAATGCAGTGAGGTTTTATGAGTGCTGGCTGGCCTGTGGCAACTGTATGCACTTAAGTTCATTGTTCAACCATGAGGTAGGGCCTACTAGAATAAATGTTTGACTGAAGTTTATAAAGACCTGCTCTTCCTCGCGGTGGCTGAAGATAAAGAGCTTAGATGTGGTCAGTGAGCAGGGCTTAGTTGCAATCTAGGGTTTTGCTGAGCTGTGGTAATTATTGTATGGATGAGACCTGCAGAGAGGGGAGGGCAGTCATTGACAGAAGGAGACTTATCAGCCTGGAGTGGTTGAGTTAAAAACAGCAGTAGAGCCATGAAGATGTGGGAGACTTACCTTCCAAATTCAAACACAGCTGAAATTAAGTTAAAATGAAGTGAAAACCAGCACAGACTGGAAAGAGCTTCGGGCCTTATAGCTTTCCTCAGAATCACAGAGGTGTGTGCCCCATGAAGGACCCCAAATTTGGTTTTGGGGTCATGCCACAGCTATGCTCCATCTCTGACCTGCTTTCCCATCATATGGTTGTCCTGTCTCAGGTAGTGAGAAGAAAATGTTGAGTTAGTTCCTCTCAACGACTCAAACCAGAGGGGTATTGAACATGCCTGAGCCCCTCAGAGGTGCTTGCTAGAACATCTACCATGGGAGCAAAGAGCTATTGTGAGCTGAGAAAGCATCCTTAACTACGAAGAATTTTAGGACCACAGGCCCAAGGATGACCCCGGGCGTCGATGGAGACCTACTAGTGCTCTTGTCAGCTCTGGTGATGCAGAGCTTGTCTTCCAGGACATTGTCTGTTCTAATATTCCATATTCTGGGCGTCGATGGAGACCTACCAGTGCTGGTGTCAGCTCTGGTGATGCAGAGCTTGTCTTTCAGGACATTGTCTGTTCTAATATTCCATATTCATGTGCCCAAGCCCACCCAGCAAGTCCAGCATGGTAGAGGCCTTGAACCGAGTTTCTGGTTTGACAACCCATAACCTGTGACCCTTCCTTGGTCCTCTGTAGGATGAGACCCCGCTGTGTGCTGCCGGGACAGAGATGTGACGTCCTTCTGCCAATCCCTTGGCCACCTCTGGACCATTCCTTTACCTCTAATCCCCTCTGAAAATCGAGGGGCAGGTCAATGCCACCAAAATCCAACATCACACGTCGCTGCTCATTGTTGTCTCTGGCCAAAAAAACCCCAATAACTGGCTCTAACGGGGCTCTGGGAGGAAGGAGCCGTGTGTTTCCTTTAACCTACAATAAAGTGAAGCAGTTCAAAGAGAAGGAAAAGGAGGTTAACGATCTCTTCGAAATGTAGGTTCAAATTCCCAGCACGGCCCCAGTCAATTACCAGCGAGCGCCGCTGACACGCATCCGCCGCTAACGAGGGAGAGGAGGGAGGCACGTGGCTGGAGGTCCAGGCGGGCAGCCGTGGGGGTTAAAGGACATCCCCACAGTGCTGGGAATGTTTCCAAGGGGGAAAACTTCGGGCGTTGGGTTCTTTTTTTCCAGTTCTTTTTGGGATGCACCTGGAATGGAGGCTGGACCACCGGAGGGGATGGAGCTGGGCAGGGTGGCAACGCATCCCTTCGCCCGAAACCTCACCCAGGGGTTCTTCGAAGGGTGCACAGCCCCCGGCACAGCGGGGTGCTCCTTGCTCCAGGGTGCCCTTAGCAGAATGAGCCATTTTTATTTTAATGGCAGCAATGAAAGGCAGAGCAGGGGTAGGGATGGGGCTGGAGGGGGGTGTTGGCAGGTTTGTTCTGGTGCTGAGGGACGCGTGCCCACAGGCATACAAATGCTTGGAGACAAAGACCGTGATTAAGGGCCGGTGCTCCCACTCCCTGCTTATTACAGGGAAGGATTTATCTGATGGCCTAGTTTCAGCTCCAGTTTTCCACCTTTTGGATCACGTTCCCAGGTTCTGCTCGCCTGCTCAAAAAGCAAAGGAAGGGGATGCCTCAGGGGCAACAGGGCAGGAATAATGCCATGGTGGTGCCTCTAAAAAAAAAGTGCATGGGGCAGAGAGTTTTTCTGCCTCAAAGCTTTCCCAAGAGGCAGATCCCAGGGCAGGATTATGCCCAGCCGTGCAGCATTATTTTCTGGCATGGCAAGAGTGGATCTGCGCTTTCCAGCCTGACCAAGCCGGGGTGTGTGGAACAAACGTGCTGGAAATAAAAACCTCCTGCAAAATGGAAAATGTACAGAGGAGCAGCTATTTTTAAAAGGGACGGCACCTACTGCTGCTGTGAAGTCAGTCACATAATCAGTCAGCGAGGGACTTCTGTAGGCTGACAGCTGACAGCCAGGAGAAACAGCTCCAGCAGGCTGACGAGAGAGAAAATGGGGCCTTTTGGGTACCAAGAAGTGCAGGTTTTCAAATAAAAATAAGGTGGATCTTCTATGTTGCCTTGGGCAACAGGGTGGATGGGGGGGAAGCCTTGGGAAGCGACCCTTAATGCCTTTCCCAACGCGCTGGAAAGTGGGGGGAGATGCTGATAACCTTGTGTGAGACAGAGTGCTGCCAGCTCAGCCACTTCTTCCCCCTCCCTAACCCAGCCTATCCTTATTGCCCAGCCTCCGCTGAGGTTTTCCTGCTTCTAAAAATATTCAGCCTCTAATTAAAACGCCCATCTTGCTTGCCAGGGCAAATGTATCTGGCTGCAGAGCTGAGCAGGTCCTGGAGAGAGCCAGAGCTTGCAGCTAGCCAGCCTGGCCAGCTTTCTTGGCTTGCTTGGCTGGGCTGAGGGCTGACACCAGGGTTGAGCTGGTCACGCCGTGTTATCAAGCTGACAGCAGCTTCAGGAAGCTGGCATGACGACCTTCTCAAATTTTCCAATCCTGATTTCACCGTCTTCTTTTCCCTCCTCCGTGGGGATGTTAGTGCTGTGTTTCAGGTGTCCACGTCCCATGGTGGAGAGCGACACTGTGCATGGGCGATGTGGGGGCTCATGTTGCTGTCCCATCCAGCAGACTTCCGAAAGGCTATTTAAATAATAAAAATCACTACCAAAATAAGTTCTTAAGGCAAGCGGGCAAAGGAGTATTGGCAGGGATATGATCCAGTGCAGCACTGGAGCATCCTATTCACCAGGACAGATTTAGATGAGATATTAGGAAAAATTTCTTTACTGCAAGAATGGTGAGGCACTGGAACAGGCTGCCCAGGGAAGGGGTGGAGTCCCTGTCCCTGGAGGTGTTAAAAAAATGTGTAGACATGACACTTGGGGACATGGTTTAGTGGTCATGATGGTGTTGGGTTGGCGGTTCGACTTGACGATCTTAGAGGTCTTTTCCAACCTTAATTATCCTATGATTTTATGATTCTATAAGTGGAACCTACAGGGAGGCTGGAGAGGGACTTTTCACAAGAGTGTCCAGCGACAGGACAAGGGGAAATGGGTTTAAGTTGAAGGAGAATAGATTTAGATTGGATTTTAGGAAGAAATTCTTCAGT
>NW_009716433.1:5284-20832 GCF_000703405.1 Apaloderma vittatum
GGCCAGGTTGGACAGAGCCTTGAGTAGCCTGATCTAGTTGAGAGGCGTCCCTGCCCGTGACAGGGAGGTTGGATGAGATGATCTCTAAGGTTCCTTCCAGCCTAGACATTCTAGGATTCTATGATTTGTTCCATGACATTCACAAGGAAGTAGGAGAATCCAGCTTTGGACCTGTCGCTCCCTTCCCCAGCACAGCAGGAACTCTCCACCGCTCCAACTGAGCCCACGTCCCAGGGCAGGAGGGATCCCATCCAGAAGGACTGTGGTGGTGTAGCCTAATGGTCATGGCCCAACGGTGGGCACCAGAGGAGCAGTCAGCTCTGAGGGTTGGCCGTGAACCAACAGCCTCTCCAGGTCACCCTGCAGCTCTGCCTGCCTGGATGGAAGATGCAGTTGTTCCTTCAGGCTTGGGAGGACTGGGAACAGAGCAGCTTCCCGGAGGCGGTTTCCTCGCTGGAGCTCTGCTTTGCATCCCTTTTATACCGAGAAGCGCTTAAAATTAAATTTGCTATTTAAGAGCAGGCAAAGCCCTCCTGAGAGGTTTCTATTTATTCTTTATTTGCAACATCTCTGTGTGCTCGTGGGCTGCGGCATTGCTCCTGCACCCACCCCCACGGTCCCATGAAACAGCTCGTGGGCTCTCCCCTGCATCACCCACTCTGAAAATCCAGCTTTTTGACCATAGCAAACTGACCAAATCCTTGAAGAGATTCCCCACGGTCTCTTTCAAGCTTTGGAGCAGATCCTGGAGCAGGAAATTTGCTCCAGATACTCCTGAGCTGCTTCACTGCCATGTGTCTGTAGTTTCCTTCAAGCCAGACAGTGAAGCTCTCGAGTCTTTCTGCCCAGTGGGACAAATCCAGTCCCCAGTTTGGAGCTGGTGGGGCTGAGCAGAGCGAGGAGAGAAGCTGCACTTCGGACCCAGCGACAGCTGCTGCCCTCCCAGCACTAAGGCAATAAATCCGGGGGATCTGGGTTTATGCTCCTCCAAATCACTTTATTATATTGTGAGTCATCACAAAGCCTTACAATGCTGCAGAGGTTCTTTCAGAAAAAAAAAAAAAAAAAAAGAAAGAAGAAAAAACCCAACAAACTTAACACAGCGATGGTATTTTCCGGCTTTTGCTAAGACTTGTTTAGCCAGCAGCTGGTGTGAGATTACACGAGGAAATCTTGCAGTCTCTGTCTGGATTGTCACGTCGGGTTTTCAACTTACCACAGCGGCGCAAAGACAGTCGCTTTGACAGCGTGTGATCCCCGAAACAGACTTAGAAAATTAAACAACTTGGTAAAAAAAATTACGATTTCTGCCAGCAGAAAAGAATTCTCTTAAAAAGGCAAGATTCACTAGAAAATAGCCGCTTCCTCCCAAACCTGCGCTGCAGTTGGTTGCTGTTCCCCTGCCCTTAGGCAGTCCCATTGCCTTTTTAAGAAAATCAGTGTTGCTTGTGACTCTGAAGGCTGGTGAGCATTGCAAAGGCTTAATAGAGGGGGGAAACCCCCCAAATTGAAAGAATTCCAATCCCCTCCTATGACCCTCGATCGGAAAGGAGATGGATGAGGATGTGAGAGCGGGATTTCAGCATCCAAAGTGAGGTGTCAACTCTGGCTTTTATGGGTTCAGTGGGTTTCAGCCATCCCTGGAGGCAGCTGATTTGGGCAACAGGGTTTCCATCTGACCTTTGGGAGTTGGAGGTTGAAGCCTGAGCTCCTCCTAACGCTCCCAAGGAGGGATGTGGGATGGGTTTATATGTGCATCACCATTGTGTGGACCTCCCTAAAACCAGTTTCAGATGCTGAAAGTTGCCCTGTTTAGAGACCAAGCTGCAGCTCAGCCCGGGCAGGACCCCCATCCACGACATCCCATCCCATCCCCAGGATGGAACGTGCCCGATGTGGACCAGACATCGCCATTGCAGGAGCTCCTATAAATAATTTGAATCATGACCCCCCCTCTTTCTTCTAGCCTGGAGAAGAAGAGGGATGGGAGGGGCTTCCCTTGGCTTTGCCAGCTTTTCAGCAATGGAGGAAAAAAATGAGTAAATCTCTGAGGACCTGGATTTTTATCAGATGCCGGTTGGCAGCCAAGGAGCTGTGTGAGAGGAAAAAAAAAACAAAAACCACAACTCTGGGAAAAAAAACAACCCAAAATCTTTCCCCCGATAGGCAAAACACTCCAGGGCTGCAGACGTCAGTGTTAATTCTTCCCCTGGAACGTTTTGACGCTGGAAACCGCCTCACACCAGCCCAGCTGAGTCACAGATGTTGCGTTTGGGTGGGGGACGTCAGCTTGGAAACAGTTTGCTCTGACGTCTTCTGTGTCTCAGCTTGGGTTGATAAAGTCATCGAGATGAGAATCCCTGCCAAGGTTTTCTTCCAACCTTCTCCAGAAACGAAGGAGGGATTTTTTTATTTTTTTTTCCCCTCGTTTTTTTAATCTAGGCTACATGATCTCTTCATTCTGCAGCACAGTTAATTTGCTTTGTTGGAGGCTGAGTCCTGGGTGAGATGTGGCTGTTGGCAGACCCCTCTGCTTCCCTTGCACATCATCTCTGAGCAATGGCTCGCTCAGGAAGACAGGAGATGGCCAAGAGTGGACCTAAAGCAATCAGACATGAAAAGGATCGAGGTGGGAAAACAAGGAGAAAATTGTAGGAAAAGCTCTTGACTTAGTCAACGTTCATTGCACACCTTTGCAAATAACATGTAGAAAGCAGCACATTAGGAGCACCCTGTGCTCAGGTTTGTCTGGAAATGTTCCTTCGAGACTCAAAGTGCATGACAGGGAACAGGGTGCTGCTAATGAAGACAACATCCAGAAGGCACTTCTTGGGGAGTAATAGTTAAAAAAGAAATAAAAAATAAAAGGATGATGCACAGGTTTGTAAGCAAGCAGCTACGAAGTCGATACGTTTTGGTGTGTGCTCTGGAGAGACGTAGCTTTTGCTCCTACAAATGTGTCTGGGTTGTGAAGGTTTGCTCCAGACTGACTGTTCTGCCCTGGCACCTGCAGAGCAGCTTGGTCCTCGTTGTCCAGCATCCCCTCTTGTGAGCTATCGGGCTGCGCGCAGGACCTCGCCGCGCCGGCTGGAAATCCGGACCCTGGCAGATGATGTGGGCCAGGATTCGGGGGCTTTTAAAAATCCACAAACGATCAAGTATTGGCATGTACAAATATATAAATTATTGACGGTTTTACAAAAAGGCACACTGCAAGCCATCTCAGTCCGACACCTGTACAAACCCCGTGGCCCTCCCATGCCCCTTCCCCCAAGCCCTCCTCCCCAGCTTCCATCACGACACATAAGGCGCTGCTGCTACGGACCCATGGCTATCGTGGCAGCTGAGGACCTCTTTTTTGGTCAGCCCAATTTGTCGGTGGTACTGTCCTTCTTTGATGGTCTTAAGACACTGTATGTCCTTCCCCAAGGTGATGCTTTTGATGGAAGGCAGGTATTTCAGCACAGTCTTTGGCAAGGACGACACGCCCGTCCCAGAGAGGTTGAGCTCTTGTAAGGAGTTCAGACCAAAGATGACTTCAGCAGTCAATGATTTCAAGCTGGGATTGCTGGATAAATCCAGAACTTGGAGGGCTTGTAGTTCCTTGAAGCTATAAGGAGATAACTCTCCAAAGCCACGCAGGCCGCTGAGGGATAAATGAATCAAATCTTTCAGCCCCGTGAAGTCTCCTTTCTCAATCTTGACTAGAGGGTTCCCATCAAGGTTTAAGTATCGGAGAGGAATGCCTTGAAGGTTTGGCACAGATGTTAGCCTGTTTCCAGAAAGATTTAAGTTCTGGATGTTGGGGATGCTCTTTTCACGATGCCTCGTAATTGTGCCGATCATATTATTGGATAGATCCACGTTCAGTGGTTTCCCTTGACCTTTCGAAGCGAAAATGTCCATTGCGATATCCAAAAGCCTGTTATTGCTCAAATCTATGTCGCTCAACGGAGAACTGGAGAAACAGTCTTCTGGAAGGACTTCCAGAGAGTTATGACTCAGATCCAAGGACTCCAGGTATCGAAGCCTGGAGAATGTTGTGGAGGAAATCTTGGCAATTTTGTTGTAGCTCAGGTCAAGGCTTACCAAGGTGGTGTACCCAGGGCCAGTGAGCATCGATTCGTTGATTGTTTCCAGTTTGTTTGATGATAGATCCAAGTAGGAGGTATCCAGAGGGATTGGGACTGGAACAATGTGTGAGCCTATTCCACTGCAGTCCACCTTGGTCAAGCTAAAGCTGTCAAAGAGACCAAAGCTTTCCACTTCGCAGTGACAGCCGGGGAAACAAGTTTTGGTGGCCCCAAAACAAGGAAGGAGAAGCAGCAGACTGAGCCAGGCTAGGAACGGCATTGTTGACCTAGAAAACAAGAAGATAAGAAGACATTTAATTGCTGTAGAAATGGCTTTACTGAAGATGTGTAACAGTTTGAGTCATGCAGTCTCCTCCTCTGTCTTTCCAAAGACATAGATTAAGTATACCCTTAAATAGCACAGAGGTCCCAGACACTTCTTCTCTTGTTTTATGAACCCCAGTGGGAACATAGTGGAGAAAACAAATCAGGTCAACGATCTTTGCTGATAGAACCAAGTTAAGACACAACTGGAAATGGCCTGTAAGAACAGTAGTCTGCCTTAAAGCAGCCTCTATCCAGCCTGCATCATTCTGATGAGACCATGGAAGACCCTAAACGACAGCTCAAACACGGAGTCATTTTACACCTTGGCAAACTTGAGCACACAGAGGTCTGCACGTCAGAGCATCCGTGTAAGATTTGGGAGCGTCGGGTTCAAGACCCAGCATTGATAGACTGGAGAAATCAGCTAGGCTTGGGACACCCTTAGGTGTCCAAAATCCTTTTCAGAAAGAGGAAAACCAAAGTTCTGTTTGAATTACCCGTAGATGACAGAGGTAACGGCATCATCAGAACATCCTCTCGGAGCGACAGCCAGAAACGGAGAGCACGTCTCCCTTGCTTAGACTTCAGATGCAAATTCAGATGTGTTTGGGTAGGGAGGATCGTTGCTTCATATCAAGTGGCTAAACCCAACCCTCCTTGGACTGGTGGCAGCCAGGACAGACCACGGGCACTTGGCTCCTCGCCTGCCAGAGCAGGGGAACCAAGGACTGCTCCGACTAACCCAGACTCTGCTGTGGTGAGCCCAGCCTCCTGCACAGGCATCGAGTGGAGAGAGCCAATTTCTTTCCTATAGAGCCTCTGGGGAGTCTTTGCTAATTACATTAAGTATTTTCTCTGATTAATCATGCCAGCAAGCAAGGAGCTCTCTCCACTCTGCGAGTTCTGACCCTCCTCCAGCTGAGACATTTCAAGAAAAAAAAAACCAACGTCAAACCAGGCGAGCAGATCCATCATCATCGCTCTTTGGTTACGCTGCTGGCGATAAACAGAGGCTCACGTGCCAAGGACTCACTTCACCAAAAAAAAAAAATAAAAATCCCCTTTTAAATGTGTGTTCGAGTTCCCACCTCAGCCTCCCTGGTCTCTATTCTCACCTTTCCCCACTGCTGTTTGAAAGCACTTTATTGACTTCCTTGCAGTATCATCTTTCCCACACCTGCTTTGATCTGGCCGAGGCGCCTTCCCCACAGCACTTGCACCTTCCCAGGACCATTTCCTAGAAGTTCACGCTTCCTTCCATCTTCCCTCACCCACCCCTTGGCAGCAGCTTCTCTCCCTTTTTTTTTTTCCGCCCAGCATAGTCTTCCTGGCCCCAGAGCTGTTTCCCAGGGGGATGATCAGGGAGTATTTGCAAAAGAAGTGCAAAGAAGGAGGGGGAAAAAAAAAAAGGAAAAAAGATACAAAAATATTGTCCTGATCCCTGATATGACTTGCCTGGTTGTAACTCCCAGACTTCCTGCAAATCAAGAGCAGAAATTGGGACTCTGGCCAAAGGGCCTGCAACCAAAGCCTTGCTAACGGCCAACATGCGATCCCTCTGGGGTCCATTATTCTATAGAAACAACAGAAAATCGGTAAGATAAGCCCTAGTCCCAGCTCATCTCAACTGTTTCTTGAGAAAACACACGTGTACGCCGAGGGCACGCAGGGGGTAGAGCTCTTTGGAGACTAAATAAAGCAAAACCTCAAATGTCTCACATTCAGGGCAGTACCTGCAGTAGTGTCGGCTCAGTGTACTGGGAATTTCTTATTCCAAATCCCACGCAGTGGCTGTTCCCACTCAATGTCTCAACAGAGAAAAGACCTCCTAACTTCTTCAAAAGACCAGCTCAGTTCCTTGTAGCATCCTTTTGGCTCCAGTGGGAGCTGGATCAGACCCCAGCGGGAGCTGGATCAGACCCCAGCAGGTCCAAAGACACATCAGTGAGAGGCTTGGCTTTCTGAGCACTGCTAGGACCTTCATGGGCTCCAGCTGGGCCACCTGAAGAAAAGCAAGAGGGCAGTCTCCAAAGTCCTATTTTAACTGGGGACAGACTTTTTCGTAGGGTCTGGACCAATAGGACCAGGGTAATGATTTTAAACTAAAGGAGGGCTGATTCAGACTAAGTCAGGAGAAAAATTCCTACAATGAGGGTGGCGAAACACTGGCAAAAGTTGCCCAGAGAGGTGGTAGAAGTTCCATCTCTGGAAATATTCAAGGTCAGGCTGGACAGGGCTCTGAGTGACCTGATCTGGCTAAAGATGTCCCTGCTCATGGCAGAGGGGTTGGACTAGATGACCCAAAACGTTCTCTGATTCTACAATTCTGTGTGGTGAGAGGAGAATCAAAACCAGCGCTGGGCTTCAATATGCGTCTGCTCAAACCCCTTTTGCCATGGGAATTCCCTTCCTGATTGGCCTCAGAAATGATCCCCAGAAGTGGGCAGATGCAGTGACTCCCACTGCAACATCCACAGCTCCAGCCAGCAGCAAGGACAGAACATCACGCAGCTGAAATGCAGCACACGGAATCACAGAATCACAGAATCACAGAATGGTTTGCGTTGGAAGAGACCTTAAAGATCATCTCATTCCAACCCCCTGCCATGGGCAGGGACATCTCCCACCAGACCAGGTTGCTCCAAGCTCCATCCAGCCTGGCCTTGAACGCTTCCAGGGTGGAAACAAGAGCTCACCTTAGGTGTCCTCACAGCATCTATCACCTCTTCCTTTCTCTCAGCACTTCCCCAAATTCCCCTTACTGGCTCTGCAATTGCTTTGCAGATGAGATGCAACCCATCATTACCAGTTAAAAAGCTCCTTGCAGAGCAGCATGGAGCATTCATAGGCCAACAAGCCACGCAGCCAATACCTCTGATAAAATACAGGAGAAATAAAGTTACTGGTCATCTTCCAGTCCAAGAAAAGAGACTCCTGCACTGCCAGATAATCAACGAAAAGCTTAGTCAGGTACAGGCATGCTTTATCATCGCGTGGAGTGATCGATAGCGCTCTTTGAAACAGGAAAAGAAACACGCCGCAGGCATCTATGGTTCATCTGAAACCACATCAGATTGCCTTTGGATCGCTGCCTGTGAGCTGCTCTGTTGATAAAGGCAGGAAGCCAAGGCATCCCCTCGTAAAAAGAAGAGTTATCGTCCTTCAGCATCGGGAAGATTCACCTGGCGGAACTACCCTGGGCCAGAAACCACCATCACCTGGGAGGGCGAGGGGAAAGCCACCGGCTGGTTCAGCCATGATCTGCTCATTTCTGAGGCTGTTGTGGTGTGGAGAGATCCCAGGGATAAATTTTGGCTGCTTTGACAGCTCTTGTCGTACTCCCTGATTTCAGCAGAGCTGCTGGGGGTGCAGCATCGTCCCCCACCTTTCAGGTGCCTGTGGTGGCTGCAGGGCTCTGGTCTTTCCATCTTGCTCATCCTTTTTTCACAGAAATATCCTGAGATGACCTCAAGGAGACCCACCAAGGGGTAGGTTATGGAGTCAAGATTGGACTGAGCTCCTAGTAGTGTGGTCACCTCCTCCCCACATCTCGCGTCTCTCCCTGAGCCTGCGGATGCTCTAATGCCTCCTCCTCGCTCTGCTCATCCCTTGAACCATCATGTGGCATGACACAGGTAGAAACCTCACCTCGAGATTTCCCTTCCAAAAAAAAAAAAAAAATCTGATTTAAAAAACAGACTGCATGGGAAACCCAGGTCTCAGCTTGATGGTTGGGAGGTGGGAGAGAGGAGAGCTTTGCTACGCTGTTGCTGCCAATTCATGCTTGATTCACAGTTGATTTCCTCCTCTTCCTTAAAGATTTTTCTCACTAGTCTTCCCTGATCCACAGCTGAGGCTTTTCAATCTCATTTCCACCCAAGAGAGATGTGCTAACACATCCTGCCCAGGATAGAAGCCCATTTGCTTGAGGACTGGTCCATCCCTTGGGAATGTGGAGATGAAGAGGCTGCTACCCAGGCTACCTCCAGTTGCCCTGGCAACCACCAAGCTGGAAATCTCTATAGCCAAAAATCAAGGACTAATTAAAAAATAATACAAAGGGGAGGTGTTTGAAAGTTTGTTGTTTGATAGAGTCGGGAAATGGCCACCCTGTTCTTCACTCCTCAGCCTGCCTGAACATGGCACTCATTGTGGCAAGAAACACAGCTGGGGTTGGGGCTGAAGCCTCACAGGCACCCAACGAAGCTCAAACTACTTAAGTAAGAAGTGCAGAAACCCCTCTACGATGGGGTAAGGAGAAAGAAATTGCTCCAGAATGGGCTGAAACCCACCTAAGACCAGTCCCATCCATCGAGATGCCCCATCCCTCCCTTGTCCATGGTGGAACAGGATGCCCACTCTCCATGGGGCACTGCTTCCCATCCCATTCCTGGCTGCATCTACCAAACCCAAGCCCCACTCAGGAGCTGAGTGCACCCAGGGTGAATGACTCAATCAACAAAACTCCCCTGATCTGCCTTTCCTTTCTTTGATGGGTCAATTTTCTGGAAAATCAGGTTGCTCAACTGTGGGGTTACCAGCTCTGACACAGGAATGGGGAAAGCAGGTTTTCTTCTCAGCAGCAGCCCACCAGCAGCGTAGATCAGTATGACACGAAACTCACACAGTGGACTGATCGCAGAGATTTCCAGGTTTCTTGCCAATGCTGGATTAATTCCACATTAACAACAAATTGAGCAACCTAGAGCTGTGTGCCCAGGTGGCCAAGAAGGCCAGTGGCATCGTGGCCTGGATCAGCACTAGTGTGGCCAGCAGGAGCAGGGCACACCTTGAACCTTGTGTTCAGTTTTGGGCCCCTCATGACAAGAAGGACACTGAAGTGCTGGAGCAGGTCCAGAGAAGGGCAATGAAGCTGTGGAAGGGTCTGGAGTGTGATGAGGAGCAGCTGAGGGACCTGGGGCTGTTCAGCTGGAGAAGAGGAGGCTGAGGGGAGACCTCATCGCTCCCTGACAGGAGGTTGGAGTGAGGTGAGTGTTGGTGTCCTCCCAAGTAACAAGGGATAGGATGAGAAGAAATGTCCTCAAGTTGTATCAGAGGAGGTTTAGGTTGGAAATTAGGAAAAATTTCTTCACCCAAAGGGTTGCCAGGTTGCCAGGGCAGGGGTGGAGTCCCCATCCCTGGAGGGATTTAAAAGCCGGGCAGATGTGGTGCTTAGGGACACGGGGCAGTGGTGACCTGGCAGTGCTGGGTTAATGGTGGGACTCGATGATGTTAAAGGTCTTTTCCAACCCAAATGATTCTGTAATTCTGTTATTTAAAAGAAAGGGTCAAAAAGGCAGGACAGATGTCCACCTATTCCAAATAGAATTACTGGTCTAGTAAAGGGTGGAGGATTTGGCTTAGGAAGAATATTCCAACAGGAGGAAAATTTGCAGATTGTCTTCTGCCTTTTGCATCAGGCAAGCGAAAAAACCAGCAATGTCTTCATAGCAAGGCCCACAAGGCCCCACTTGGCTGCAATCCCTAATTGGGAACAGGGGAAAGGGAAAGCTATTGGAAAGTGAAGCAAGCTGCAAAGGTTATGATAGAGGCCATAAATCTTCCAGACTGAGAACAGAAAAAGAAAAAAAAAGAAAAAAGAGAATAAAAAAAGAGTTAGTTGGCTCTTTCTGTCTGTAAATACTTGGGGGGCTCCAAGAGGCAGTGGGGATGGTGGCTCCGGATTGCTCTGCAGGACCAGGATACACCTGAGTTCCTTCTCCAATGACAAAAGTTGTTGTCTTTTTTCTTTTTCCCCCATTAATTATTCTGTTCAGTAGAAATAATTGCAAACCATTACTAATAATTAATAACAAAGTGCACCACTAGCAACTGCTACACTTTTTCCAGTGCGGACTCTCCCGGGCTGAGTCCAAATGACGCCACAGACGCGGTCACAGATTGGGTCTCCGGATCCTGTGAGTGGGCAACAAAACTGGCTCAAACCACCCCACAACCATCCCTAACTTGCAGGCACATGATAAAGAGCTGCTGCTGACAAGGTTATTCTTTCTTTGCTTTTTTTTTTCTTTCTTTTTATTAATTCATGTGGATCCATTGACAGCAAAGGTCGTCCAGGCTAGCCTGGCTCGTCCTTGCAGAACTGGTCCCCGCATGCATGCGGCAAAGAGCTGTGTTTACCTCCATAAATCATATTAAAACAATTAATTCTTCCTCATGAAGGAGTTTTGGTGTAAATGGTGGAAGAGGGCTTTCTGACCCATTTGTTATATTTTTGTTTGCTCATTTGGGCTAAGCTTTGCAAACACCAGCCCTGGTTTTATCCTCGGTGTTTGCGACTTTTTGGATTTAGGGAGAGGAGGGCTAATGAGAATCTAAGAGGTATCTGCTATTTAGGTTTGACCCTGCATCTGCTTAGGTGGGTTTGGAGAAGGTCAGTGGAATTATCGTAGGTGTCAATGCCAGCAGGATGAGAATTAGTCCCTCGGCTCTTCTAAATCCACCTTGTTTTCATGGAGCCCTCCGTCAAGAGGCAATGCACAAGTCGCTTTTGGGTGATAAGTTATCATGATCTTAGAGGTCTTCTCCAACCGTAATGAGTCGATGATTCACACTGATGGTTTTACCAATGGGAAGTGCAAAGCTGCTTAGACAGCAGAATTGCCCCCAGTTACCCATGGGGATAGAAAAATGGGGATGTGCAATCCAGTCGTCTTCTCCTTACCCTATTTCTCCCACCAGAGCAGGCAAGCTCAGCCGCTGGGATGGTGGCTTTAGCCCTTATGGCTCAAAGTAAAGAGACACTGAGAGTCTGAATAGGAGCTAAAATCATAGAATCATAGAATCATAGGATTATAGAATATCAGGTCGGAAGGGACCTCAGGGATCATCTGGTCCAACCTTTCTTGGCAAAAGCATGGTCTAGATAAGATGGCCCAACACCCTGTCATAGAATCCTACAATGTCTTAGGTTGGAAGGGACATTAGAGATCATCCAATCCAACCCCCTGCCATGGGCAGGGACACCCTTAACCAGCCCAGGTTACTCAAGTTCTCATCCAACCTGGCCTTGAACACCTCCAGGGAGGGGGCAGCCACAACCTCTCTGAGCAATTTATTCCCAGAGTCTTGTCATTCTCAGACTGAAGAATTTTTTCCTAAGATCCAATGTAAATCTATTCTCCTTCAGTTTAAACCCATTTGCCCTTGTCCTGTCGCTGGACACTCTTGTGTCTTGTGCACCTTCAGGTGCCTGCATGCTTTTTGCTTTCTCTTCCTGCTCACTGGGGAAAATCAGAATTAAATGCAGGGAATGAGGGGGGGGGAAAAAGAAAGGGAGAAAAAAGATTTCTTGATGAATTCCTTTCTGCTTTAATGATTTCTAATAATGTTCAGTCAAGATCCACACCACCAAAGCTGGAGTTGTTAGCAAGTAATTAACCCAGTGGTGGCAGGAATCTACATTACCAGTCTCTGGAAGAATAAAACACAAGTGGCACCAAGCTGGGGATGGAAAGAAAAAGCTGTGTCTCCTCCCTCAAGGAAGAGATGTGGCTGTATTTGAGGCAGCCAAGGTGGGCGACGTGGTGGGGACGGGTAGGTTCAGGACAGGGTTTATCCATTCCAATCTGTGGCTCCCCAGGGGTCACAGGAGGTAGCCAAGACAAGCAGATCTCAACTCAGTGGTTTATTTGCTCTGTGAGGTGCTTTGTCCCCTTTTCGGGTGATTTCAAGAGGGGACAAAGCTGCCATGAACAGAGACAAGATGCTGCTCCCAGATCCGGGCAAAAACCCCATTGCTCTGCATCAAGCCTGTCCTTTCAATGCTAGAATCTCACCAAGAAAACATGGAATTTGGGTTGTGGACAGCCAGAAGGAAAACAAAACAAGACATGGTTCCCCATTTTCCCCAGATGTACATTATCTCTATTCACTTTTCTCAGCTCTGGACAGAGAGAAACTGCGGAGCCAAACCCACAATAATTAACCAGCATCCCACCCATGCTCTCCATCCTTCATAGATTTTCACAGACGTACAGGGGATGGGACAGATAAGATTAGCAAGAGCAAAGCCAAATAGTTAAGCAGCAGAAACATTTCACAACCCCAAAGCCAAACCCAACCCTCCGTGCGGGCTGCGGAGAAGACATATGGGATTGATCTAGAGGGAATCCAGCACCTCCAAACCCTACGGCTTCACACTATGGGCTTGTTTTCAAACATGTGACATCTCTTGCTCAGCTGAAACAGCCTTTGCTATTTTTTTTTCCTTCTTCCTTCAGAGTAAAAAAAAAAAAAAAGCAACCAAAACCCACAAACAATAATTATCCCTTTGCTATTAAAAAATCGGAGAGACCCAGTGAAATAATTTTTGCTCCAACTGTTAATGTCGCAAATCCCATCTGCTTTGCAAGAGGCCACGGGTAATTTATCATCCCAGTGTTTAAACAGCTAATAGTTTATTCCACTTGTGCAATCTCTCCCGCACTCCAGCATCCCTCACATCCCCCCAAGGAGGAAAGCGAGGTGCGGTCCGTGTATTTTGGGCTCTGACAGAAGGGAACCTGTGCGGGCAGGTCTGCCAGCCCGTGCGGCGAGTTCCAGCTGATTTACATCCGCAGCTGAAATACAGATGATTTCTGGCACCCTGAGAGCTGAGGCGCCTCGAAAAGCTGCATCTCGGAAGCAAACAGCAACCCAGTTCCTGAGAATTTCACCTCGGGTGGGAAAACACCGGTGCTACAGGCAAATTATGAATTAAATCACCACAGTTTTGCACAAAAATCCCACTTCCCCACTCAGCCCACGAGCTGCCACGTTAACAGCGGTGTTGTTCGGGGTGGGGGAAATAATCTCCCGTGGCTTTTGAAAAGTGATTTTGCTCACCAGCCTTACGCTGAGCTGTGCTTGTGCCCAGCATGGGCATTCCAGTAGGGAAATGAAGAAGCTTCAGGGCTTTCTTCTTGCTCCTACATCACCCTGGGGGGAAACACCCCAAATCTTTTTACCCCCAGCGACTCCTGCTTCCCGTCAAAGCCCTCTGCTTTTTTAACCGTGAGCATTTCCAGGAACAGGAGATTTCACTATCCTGGCACTCGCTGAGCCTAACAGAGACCTCATCTCAGCCAGGAACACAAATATTTTTTTTAACCACCTCAGACTCAGCTCTGAGTAGGATCTTGATCATAAACCCAGCAACACATCCCAGAACCGTGGGTCTCCATTGCAGAGGAGTTATTTGGGTTCAAACGGGCAGAACAACCCCTCGGCGTGGCAATTCTTAGCAACGGGAGAGGATTACATCAGGTTTTATGCCAGTCCGGGCGCATTTTGCCGTAGAGGGACCTGGCGAAGGTCCCAAGAGGTCCTCCTGCCCCATCATCTCCGACACCCAAGGGCTCATTGTGATGCCCAGAGGGAGGCTGAGGGGCCTTAACCAAATCACAGGGGTGACCTTGGGATCATTAAACCCTCCTTCTTCAGGGCTGCGTCTTCCTTTGCAACAGATCAAACTCAAAATGATGGATCGCAACTCCGTCTCCAACATCGGGGTTGCCGATGCTTCTTACCCCGATCTCTCCAACCATTCCTGGGGGAGCAGAAGAAAGCCAGCAAGCTGATATGAATTTTTAAAGCATAAACCACCTGAGGCAGGGCCTTATTTCTTAGCTGGTCAATTATTAAAAGCTGAAACAATTTTGAGTGAGCTTCTCCTGTAGCCTCAGCCCTGCTCTCCCACACATGACCCTCAACCCCAGACAGATCCCGTCCCAGCTCCTGCTACGATGATGGTTTGTCATCGCACTCCAGCTCCGAGAGACATGGTATAATTTAAGAGGAATACACTGCAGAACAGATACCATACTCCAGACTGGTGAGAAGCATTAAGAGGTGTAGCATGGGGAGAGAAAACTTCCTTTCCACAATGGATGCTTCTTAGGTTTAAGTGTTAATAGAGCTGCTTGGCCATACCCGGCTGGGCAACCACAGAATTGTTTGGGTTAGGAAAGACTCTTAAGATCATTGAGTCCAACTGTTAACCCAGCACTGCTGGGTCACCACCGACCTGTATCCCTGAGCACCACATCTCCCCAGCTTTTAAATCCCTCCAGGAATGGGGACTCCACCCCTGCCCTGGGCAGCACAAGCCAGGGCTTGACAATCCTTTTGATGAAGAAATTTTTCCTAATGTCCAATCTAAACCTCCCCTGGAGCAACTTGAGGCCATTTCCTCTCATCCCATCACTTCTTACTTGGTTGAACAGACTAACCCCACCTCGCTCCAACCTCCTGCCAGGAGCTGCAGAGAGTGATGAGGTCTCCCCTCAGCCTCCTCTGCTGCAGCTGAACAAGCCCAGGTACTTCAGCTGCTCCTCATGAGACTTGTTCTCCAGACCCTTCCCCAGCTTCATTGCCCTTCTCTGGCCACGCTCCAGCCCCTCACAGCCCATGTGTCACATGCCATGGGTGTCTCTGAGATGGCACATGACAAATTCCACTGCAGGAGAAGGCAGGTTGCAAGGACCAGTGGCTCCCTGGTCCATGAAGGAAAGGCACAACATCTATGGATGTACCCCACACCCCCAACGGGGTTTGTTTTCAACCACCCTGGTTGACTGGCCTGAGCTGCAGAAGGACCACACTGCATGGATGGAATCCCCTGGAGAGGATGAGCTGGGAAGGGAGAAGGAAGGAGGGAAGAGAGAGGAGGGATGGTGCTGGGGGAAGGCGACACATCTCAGGGTGATGCTTCTGCCCTTCCTGGTGCAGCATAGCCCACCAGGAGCGAAGAGCTCACAGCAGCCCCATCATCCTGTGTCCCTAAGGTCTTCCCAGCGCTTTCTCCTTGAAACAGAGGTGGCTGCAAACCAGCAGTGCTTTGGTCGCAAGCAGAGGCAGCCGGCACCAGCAGAAATCATGTGAAAAGTAGAAGGAAAAGAAGGTCGCCTGAGGGGGGGTGCTCTGGCTGGGCAACGCCTCCAGCCCTGGCAGAAGGATTTTAAGAGGACCCCATGTGGCTTTAGCTCTCTGAAAGGCAGCAGCTCCCAACCTCCCTTCTCCTAAGAGCCCTGCGGGGCTGCTGCCTTCAATAAAGGAGGGCAAAGCGAGGAGGCAACATTAAAGCTGGGTTCCCCTCGGCGCTGCCCCAGCCGGCCCAGGGCTTCTTTGCAGGCTTTTTATTTATTT
>NW_009716433.1:20931-24352 GCF_000703405.1 Apaloderma vittatum
CTCAGCGTGCAGCTGCAGACCCTCCACCGAGGAGATAATAAATACAATCCTGGCCGTTATTGCTGCAAACAGCACAGCTGGAGGCTCCCGTCTCCTTCCCCTCCTGGCATTTCTTTCCTCCTCCCCTCCAACAATTCTCGCAACGTGATGCTGCGAACAATGAACGCCAGAAAAATCGCTTGGTGGAGCATCAGCCAGGGCTTCAGGAGTTGCCTGAAGGGATCTGGGGAGGCAAAGGGGGTCTGGATAAAGCTGGTGAAGGGTTGAGCAGCAGGGCATCGTCCCCACTGTGGTTCCCAGCCCAGATGATGCTTCACTGCCCCAGTGACGTGATGCTGTGGCATCTCCATGGCTCTTTACCTCCCCTGGCCCAGGATCCTCCAGTCCCTCTTGGCTGGTGCAGGGTCTTGGAGAGAAGGGTCATCTAAAGTAGGCTGAGAAAGCCACATCCCCAGCAGAAGCCATTTCTCACCACCGACTTCATCACGAGTCCCCATTCACGTGCCTCAGTTTCCCTCCTGACTTAAGGTTGACTGACCCCAGAGCTGAGATTCATTCCTGTGGGAGGATGAGGGTACCACCCGGAGGTTCAAATCCACCGGTTTAACTGGGAATGGAGCACAAGCCAAGATGCCTTGGTCTCACTACGTGGAGAAGTCCCCCTGCCAACACTGCCACTGCCACAACTGGTCCAGCCAAATGCCACCACTGTCGTCATGTACTATGTCCAGTTCCTGCCTTGCCTGGACACTGGGGACAGGGAAGGGGACATCTGGAGAGGTGGTTGTGGTGGAGAAGTATCTAAGCACCTCTCAAATCAGTGTTCACAGTCTCTGAAGTGTGGCTGCCGTCTCGATGGCAGATGCCCCTCCAGAGACCTCTGGCCACCTGTGGTCCTCCCCTCCCATGGCTCCATCCTGTCCCCACCCCTGTCCCCTTGGGTTTGGAGAAGCTTCTGCCATGTCATGGAGATGTTGCGAGTCACCCTGGAATCACACAACCATCTTCCTTTACCATTTAAACCCTGTATTAAGCAACCTCCCAACTCAATTCAACTTGATTTCACTGACCACCGCAGTAAGACTTTCCAAATTACAGCATCTTCACGCGTGTCCTCTGTAGAGGCTCCACAGTGCTGGCTTTTTGCAGTCTGTTCCTTCCCCCAAAGTCAAGGGAGGTCACTAGGCACGACGTTGTGAACACAGGAGATAGGGACATCACCATAGAACATTTGGGGACAGTCCAGAAGAGCACTGTTCCCCTCCACCCCATACATGAGACTGGTCAGGTTCAGAGCTAGCCTGTGATCCTTTGAATTGGAGATCACGGAATCATTAAGGTTGGAAAAGACCTCTAAGATCATCAAGTCCAACTGTCAACCCAACACTACCACGATCAATAAACCATGTCCTCCAGTGCCACGTCTACATGTTTTTTGAACACCTCCAGGGATGGTGACTCCACTACTGCCCTGGGCAGCCCGTTCCAATGCCTCACCACTCTTTTGGTAAAGAAATTCCTCCCAATGTCCTAAATTTGCCAAGATCTCTTGCAAGAATTTGCAAAGCTCCAGTCCTGGGTAGACACTGGGACTGGTGGGAACTGAACCTTTACACCAGGATTAAAGAGCTTTGGAGGAAGAATCTCCTCCATCCTGCTGTGTGAAGCAGCCTCTCCATGCCCGCTGCTACAAACATCCTAAAGGATGGGAGATTCTGGGGTCAGGGACAGTTCCTGCTCCACTTGGAGAGCTCTGCGCATATTTGTCACTTCAGACATGATGGGGGCAAGGAATCACATCTGGCTGGACCCATCTGCCACAGCACAGCTTTGCCTTTAAGTCTTATTTTTTGTTCCTGACAAGGGGTTATCTTATCCAAAGTCCAAAAATAAAAGGTCCTTATTTCTCTCCCCATCCCCAGGTTTGAGCTGTAGGACACGGAGCAGGGGAAGGGAGAGGGGTCGGCATCACTGATATAGGGTGAGCAAAAAAGAAGCAAGAGGGAGGGGAAAGAGGAAGGAAAAGAAAACCCACAGATGCCAGCACTCAGATATTACACACAGCACATGGCCCTTTGCTCAGCTACGGCAAAGATAAAGCGCTTTTTTCTTCCTTCTTCCCCAGTTTGCCACTGCTCCAACAGGCAGATTTCCAGCCTGGTTAATGCAACTTGGGAATGTCCCGTGTTAAAGTAGCCACGTTAGGTTAATCTTTTGTGGCAGGCTGGGGGAGGCCGGGACAATTCACAAAATGTGTATTTCCTTGCCCCCTCACCAATCTTAAATACTCCAAACGGTGGAAACTCTCAGGATTTAAAAAAAAAAAAAGGAAAAATATATATAGAAAAATCGCAATACAATCCCCACGGCGAACGGCTGAGCCGTTACTACGTTCCCTTCCATAGGCCCAGATGCCAAGTTTTAAGACAAGAACTGTCTTGCTCCAGTCAACCTTTATCTCTTCCCGACCCCTCAACATCTCTATCAGGTTGGGAAGTTTCTTTCTGATAACCCGCCAGGCGGGCGGCACAGCGGCCGCTACAGGGGTGCCTCAAGAGGGCTGCCAGACAAGGATGTCTTGTCTTCTCCCACCCTCCAGCCTCTGCTTCTCCCCACCAACGAGCGAGGAGGAAGAGGAGATTGAAAGAGGAGGTTAAAAAAAGAAAAAAAAAATAGTTAGGGATGGAGGGAAAAGTCTAAACCTCCCGTGAATGCTGGCTCACCTTTTTATCCCAGTTCTGTCTCACACCGCTGGTTACTGTGGGGCTGGGGGAGCACGGGATGTTTTTAACAATATCATCTCGGGGGGAAAAAAAAAAAAGGGAAAAAAATAAAGAAAAAAGAGTTTTGCACGTTTTTTTGTTTTACAGCTCTTTTCTCCCAGGTCCCTGCCGTTCAATGCCGGTTTATTCCTCGCACTTCAAAGAAGAGGGGTGCAGGAGACCCTCACCCCGACCCTGCAGCCTTCCCTGCCAGTGTCAGATATTAAAATCCCCGGGGATGTCTGTCACGTCCGCGGTCCCTCCGGGCATTTTACTCCCCGCTGCCTCTGCCGGCAGCTGCTCAAATTCATTCACAAACCCGGCAGCGTCTCCTCGCTCCAGGATGCCGCAAGGGAGGGAAAAAAAAAGAAAAACCAAAAATCCCCCCACAAACCAACAAAAAAACCCAGCATGGGTGCCCCCAAACCTCCTGATTACGCCAATCCCCGGCATCGCTCACCGCACCGCTTCCGAAGAGGGACCCTGCATCGATGGCCGAGCACAGGTCAGGGCCTCGCGGGGTCATTTATAACCCACACGTGAGCAAGCACCTCCCCATGTCCTCTCTGGGACTGGGAGGTTGCCTCCCATGGGTTGGCGAAACGTCCAACGAGCTGCGCCAAGACGATGGCAAACGCTAACCCAACGCCACTCGGCTG
>NW_009716433.1:24370-24685 GCF_000703405.1 Apaloderma vittatum
GAAGAAGGCTGCAACTTCTCCCCGCCGGGGACGTACCAAGCTCCCTCTAGTCCCCTCAGCATCCAACGTGCTCCTTGTCGCTGGAGAGATCAGCGTTGGGCTAATAAACCCCTGCCTTTCCCACCGTGCCTCTATTCTCCTGGAATCCACTCTACGGCTGCGACGGGAGCTTCGGGGCGGCGATCGATGCGATATTTCGGCGCAAACGCCGGGTGATGGGCACCGGCAGAGCAACGGCGTGGCGTCCACCCGCACAAGTTTCCTACCGTAACTTCGGCGAACGCGGTTATTCAGGCTGGAGGAGGAGGATTAATC
>NW_009716434.1:0-15996 GCF_000703405.1 Apaloderma vittatum
ACCTACAGTAGGTCACACAGGAACATGTCCCAGTGGGTTTTGAAAGTCCCCATAGTCAAAAGACTCCACAATTCTCTGGGCAGCGTGTTCCAGTGCTCTGTTACCCTCACAGTAAAGAAACGCTTCCTTACGTTTAAGTTGAACCTCCTGTTTTCCAGTTTGTGACTATAATTCTGTCACTGGCCACTGCTGAGAAGGGTCCAGCCCCATTCTCCTGACACTTTCAGATATTTGTAAGCATTGGTGAGATCCCCCCTGAGCCTTCTCTTCTCCAGGCTAAACAGCCTTTCCTCATAAGGTAGATGCTTCTGCCCCCTAATCATCTTAGTGGCTCTGTGCCAGGCTCTCTCCAGTAGTTTCTTGTCCTTCTTGAACTGGGAAGCCCAGAACTGAACACAGTACTCCAGATGAGATCTCACCAGGGCAGAAGAGAGGGGGAGCATATTATGTCTCCAACTTAATGAGCAATCTGAGACAGTGCATCCTGGGCAGCAGCACTGCTGGATGCAGAATCTTCTTCTTTTGCTCACACCGCAGGCTGTGTAGGACATGAATTTGTGACACACCTGCTCCTTGCCATGAGCCACGCTGGCTAAAGCAGCTCCGACGCAGGAGGGAGATCCCACAGAGCAAGCATAGCTGCTCTCCTCCAGCTCGCCCTCGCTGGCCAGGAAGGGATGCAGATAGCTGGGGAGAAACTGGAGATGGCTTGAGTTTTCCTTGTTCCAGTTGTGCTTGAGATTTCCCTTCACCGCTCACTGCTGTCCCAGGTGGCTCTGGTTTCCTGCCACAGACAGGTCTGGGGCACAGCTCTTCGTCATCACATACCGGAGGCACCAGAGTGGCCTGTAGTCAGTCAGATGCTTGGGGAGCCCAGGGTGACTGCTGGTCTGCCTCAGGCCAGATCCTCCTCAGAGCTGACCTGGGCATGGAGGGTGTGGGACATGGGCGTAGGGGAGAAGAGGGCAGGGGCACCAGGGGCAACCACTGCTGATGGATTCCCTGGGAGCTTTGAGCCCAGGCAACTGAGCCACTGGTATCTGTGGCTGTCCTAGCTCTGGCAGGGGTGCCTTGCCTGGGATTAGATGTGCCTCTTTTGAGCTAAATGCTGCAAGGGGTTCTTGAGCACTGCCCCTCTCCAGGTACCCAGCTGCCATTCTTGTAGCCAAGGGCGAAGCAGGTGGTGGGACCTTGGCACTCGGAGTGATGCTGTTTTAAACCTCCCAGGCTGTAGATCATGTTGGCCATTAGGTTGCACTGCTGATTGTGTTATCTTTTCCTTCCCTCCTCTCTCCTTCCCCCTCCCCCGGAACATGAAGGTTTGTGAAGCTGGGCAGAATTGACATATTAGGTCTCGACAAGAATAATTTTTAGCGGTGGGGGCATGGAGTGAAGGAACCTTGATACCTGTCTCTTTGTCTGAGCCTTTGGAATTATTCTTCCAAGAGACTGGTTCAAGGAAGATGCTTTCTTGGTTTTTATGCTTGAAAGTAGCAGCAAATGAAAATAAAAGCAACATTTATATTAGAGATGCAATGGAAGAGTGTTATGTCTTGGTCAAGAAAACAATGCAGAAGGTGCTTAAAACTCAGTGGTTTCAGTGGGAATTAAGAAGTTGGCTTAAGCAAGAGCAAGATATTCCTGACTGCATTTTGACCACTTACAGCCCCTCAGAGGCAGAGATGGTAGCAGAAAGAAAATAGTTTTCATTGCCATTAAAATCCCATGAAAAAAATTCTGATCAAAGACCAAAACTATGTCACTCCTACATACACTTCTCTGCCAGTTTTTTGAGGCCATCTCTGCTCATCCTTTCTCAGTTTTCCTAAAGTGCCCCAAGTTCACCTCTAGCATAATAAATCTCATTACTGATGATCCGAGTTTCCTTTTAGCACATTTCTGTGTTTGAAGTGGAACACTGGAAACAATTGTATCTTTACTGATGATCAACGTCTAATCACTTTTAAATGTTGATGCAGTACACTTGCACAAAATATAATGTAGGTTTTCTATAATGTATCCTTACCTTTGTGTCACACCTTTATCTCATTACCGAAGGTAGGAATGGCATTTAAATAGACCGCATTTATTTCTTGCTGAGGAGAAGTACCCCTTGTTTACTATGTAAAATATCCCTACTTAGGATCTTCCAGATTAATTGCTTTTCCCATACTCACTGACCATCACACAACAAGTCACCATCTAGTGAAAAGGATGACTCCTTACGCAAAATGAAGGAAAGAAGTCTTACAGCGGAGCTTTTAATATCCCAGCCCTACTAAACAATTTGTTCAGATATTATTCAGGGCTCTGTATCAGATGGGAAAAGTGTGACTGAGTGAACTCAGTGCAAGCAATCTTCCACTTAATCCTCATTCTTTTACAGAAGGCAAAAGGGCTTTCGTTAACTTTGTGTAATTAGGCATTGTAAGAGCAGGCAGAGGAAAGAGGTGCGAAATGCTCAGTGAAGCAAAGCCTCACAAGCTTCATCTCCTCTGATCTCTGCCTGCTTCTACAACATATCTAGCAGCAAACACTGGAGGCAAAGGCTTGAAGCTTGTTCTTAGTTTAAGTGTCATTTTTTTCTATGGATGACCGTTTCTACAGACTTTGGATAATAGACTCAGGTCTATTTCTGTTGATTTGATCTCAAATGTGCTTTCAGCGCTGATGCCCAACTAAGTAACAAATCCGATCAGCAGGCTAGCTTTCCCCTCAGCACGCCCGATAACCCTCCTGGCTACCAGCCTTCTGGTACAAATCCACCTGCAAAAAAACTGATGTGCTCAAATACGGACTGAGGATGTGAAAACTAACAGGTTTCATGCAGCAAGTGGATCTTAGAAAGCAGGAAACTTTGAAACTAAAAGGACCTGACCTTTGTGCTCTATTCTTGGAAGTCAGAGGGCAACAGCAGTTCTGGAAAACAATTCATTTAACAGAATTAAGAAACTGGTAAATGAATGCAAATGTTTTACAAACATGGGGTTTTATTAATGAAGTCTGTCAAGAATAAAATCACTAAAATGCCCTGAAGAAAATCTCAGGACTAAACATGATACTGACTTTATTACTGTTACTGAAGTCAAGGGTGAAGACACACATGATTTCTAATGATGTTGCTACTCTAACATCATATTAGTTCTTTAAATGTCATACAGCCTTCATCAACTCAGTTATTAATATGAAAGCAACTTCTTAATTTCATTCTTTCAGATTAATTTCATGGTTTTTTGAAGACTTCTTTCCTTTCTAGGATGAAATATCTTATTTTCCCTATTTACTTGGCAGGGATAGATCCAAACACAGTAGTAGAGATTTTCTCAAAAACATTGAATTTTGAGGATCTGGGAGGAAATGTGAGAAATTTTAGTTAGGATGGTGGTCAAATTTGTTAATTGTTTCAAATTGTTTCTGAGGAAATATATAAGAAAATGTATTAATATAAATATATTTAGGTTGCTTTATATTATTTTAGATTGTCATCTTTCAGGAGGCAACAGCCCCTTACACTTTTACTTGGGAAGCTGTCTTTAAAGATGACTCATTTAGCTAAAGTTTACTATCCTGATAGTTATTTTGCTACGAGATGATATACTAGCTCTAAGCACAACTGAAGTTATTTCTCTGAAATCATGAGAAATCTGTTTAACTTCATACTGAGATGTCTGCAGACTTTTGGGGTCCTTATAGTTTGAGATTGTCATTGATTATGTATTTTATTGTCTTATTCTTTCCTGGTTGAATCTTCCTGCGTGTCTGCCATGGCTGATCTTCCCTGGGGGCTCTGCACTTTGATTTCCCCTGACCAGCACTTCTGGCCTCTCCAGCAAAATGATACCTGGGCAATGGCACAACAATGAGGAAGTTTCACAGGGATGTTAGGGGCGAGGGAAAAGCTTAGGCAGAGGGATCCATCGTCACAAGGAAAACAGCTACTTCACTCTTAGGATGAAGTATATGTTGTGGTTTAGTATTGAGGCTAGTGAGGCACCTAGGCATTGCAGGAGCTCAAGGACAGCAAAGGAAAAAGAGAAAGGGGAGATAAATAAGTATCTGAGGTGCCTGCAGACAATATATAACCCTCTGCAGACAGCAGGTAAAAATGCTCATGAAGTGAGCCCCTTCTTTGGTGACAAGGGCACTGTCTGCCCGGCAGTAGCTGGGTCCTGAGTCAGTCAGATCAGGAGTTGAAGGAATCAGCGTGGCCGACTTGCCACCACACTGAGTATTGATGACACTGAGGGAAAAAGAACAGGAATAGTGTGGTCCAAGGTTTATGCGATACAATCAGGTTGGCCAACATGCAAGTGCCAGGCCAGCCTGTTTCAGCATGGTATAAATTCATATGGGATTGCTCGAGTCTTAGAATCACAGAATCATAGAATGGTTTGAGTTGGAAGGGACCTCAAAGATCATCTAGTTCTGACTCCCCTGCCATGGGCAGGGACACTTCCCACCAGCCCAGGTTGCTCAAAGCCCCATCCAGCCTGGCCTTGGACACTTCCAAGGAGGGGCCATCCACAGCTTCTCTGGGCAACCTGTGCCAGTGTCTCACCACCCTCACAGTAAAGAACTTCTTCCTAATGCATAGTCTAAATCTACCCTGTTCTAGTTTGAAACCATTACTCCTATTGCTACATGTCCTTGTAAACAGTCCCTCCCCAGCTTTCCTGTAGGCCTCCTTTAAGTACTGGAAGGCTGCAATAAGGTCTCCCTGGAGCCTTCTCTTCTCCAGGCTGAACAACTCCATCTCTCTCAGACTGTCCTCATAGGACAGTTACTTCCTTGCCCTGATCATCTTTGTCAAGTGCATGAAGCTTGTGTTTCAGACATGCGGCTCCAGCACATGTGACTGGCTGACTTGGGCAGGCTGGCTGTGTTGGATTGCACCCCTTCCCCAACCCAAACCTTTTTCAGCATGTAGGAAGCTTGGGTGCCTAGCTGAGCAATGAGGATTTTATGTTAGGACCCAGACATCTAAGGGTCAGGTGTTGAATTAATGGGAGTCATAGCTCTGAGGGATTTGGCCTCTGGCACCTAAATGCGTGACCCTTCTGCATTTGCTTGTGCTGGAAATAGTTACTAGAATAAACACTGCTTAGCTTGCAAACTGAGATCGCAAGCCATACTCATGTGGCTCTAAGTACACACCATACAATTTTTCTAAACAGTGTTGGAATATGGCTTAATAACTCTTGATGATGTATGCCAATTAATGTGACTTTTAATAATTCCACTTTCAAGATAACTTGTTTTACCACTGGGTATTTTTACAAGTGATAAAGTCACAGGATGAAATCCTACTTTGCTTGAGTTGGTGAGGACTAAGACCACAAAGAGATTTAAAGCCAGTCCAGTAATAGACCATAAGGTATATTAAGACACAGAAAAGTATGCTAGTGCTTCCAACGAGTCATATAATTGATAGTTACCATCAAGCTCAACAATTATCTAAAATGCTACCCTGAAAAATGAACATTTGGAAAGGTGCCAGATTGTGAACTCCAATGTTTACGATCAGACAACGCAGGCGATGCCTTCTTTTAGAAAGTTGGTACAATGAGAAACGAATGACAAAAGCATTTGATTTTACTTGTGTGGTCTTCATCAATTTAGTGCAAAATCCTCAGAGAGCAGGCTGAGAGTTTGCAGGCATCATTAAAGAAATTTATTTTTAAAGGGACCTTGAGAGAGGGCTGTATGAATAACTGGGGAAAAAAAAGTCTGATTAGGTGATACATAGACAAATTACAGGAGTTACTACCAATTTTTGTTTTCATCTTTAGTCCTCTAAGACATTGTGATTTCCTAGAAAGACTTGTTACTGTGAAAACAAGAAAGTCCTGTGTGCATCATCCAGAGTGGAGTCACACATTGCTTTTTACACATGGAAATTTGGGCCAGCCCTAGGCCAGTGCCTTTATAGTGTAGGGTGGGCTTTTTTTCTTTTATGTGGAAAGCAGATTGGATTATTATATGCTATAATTCAAACTCCTCTTCTTCTTCTGAGGTAGGAATAATCTGACATTGAGGCTGGTCCTTGCTTGTTTTTCTGTTACTCTTTAAAGTTTTTTCGCATAAGTGAAGAAGATAAATACTGACAGACAAGTTAAAAAAAGATGCTAACAGGTGTTCTCTGCACAGTGTACTACTCAGTGTTTTACACTTAGCCCACTTGCTAAGCCTTCTCTTTGTCAGAACTAAACCTAATTAGTCCACTTATTCTACATGCAGCAGGCATTTGAAGAAATATCTAATGAACATATGATCAACTCTGGTGCTGTAAATACAAATGAAAGGTCACAGGCAGAACTGCTTCTGCTTGTGAAGTCTCCTGATTTAAAATGTGTCTCCCAGACTGATGATCATACTCATCTTTTTGGATAGCAAATGCCTGCCCAGAACGGCAGCAACCAGTCAGATCTAGCCACTGTTCAGGTGAAGTGTCTATCTCACCACTTGATTAAATAAAAAATGGAATTAAAAAAATTTCCCTCTTCTGCTGTCTCCACCCAAAATCTCTTTTTGAAGAAAAACAACTCTCCAGAAAAAAAAAAAAGATGACAGAGGAGAGGATAATTTTTACATAATATTTCAAAGTATATGGAAAATTTCAGTGTTATACCCTTTTGTTATCTAATTATGAGAAATAAAGACTTCCCCCTTTTCCAGTTTTACATTTGCATTTATAATAGCATGTTGCCATGGCAAAATCTTATAATCCTTGACTTCTTTGATGGAAACACATCTTATAGGAATATAAGCGGGAGGAGGGGGCAAAAAAAACCCCAAACCAACCCAAACTGTCGGCATCTAAGTTTTTTTGCTCTGCTGCCCAGAGCTCTCCCCACCGGTGGGCAGCTCTACGGGCAGCGATGGCACTGACAGTGTGGACTTGGAGGAAGAGGCTGTTTCCTGGGGCTATTTCATCTCGGTGACACTCAGGGAGGGTGTCCCGTGCAGAACACGAGGAGGTGGCGTGTCCTTGCCAGGGAGGACAAAAGAAGGCTCGATATGTCAAACGGAATCAAGCCGCAAAAAGCTGGAGAAGCTGCCTATTGTCTCCAGCTCGTGCTATTAAATGTGGGATTAAGGAGGAAACAGTCCCCTGGCTCGTTGGGCCCATTCAAGAGGAGCTTGTTCCAGAATTTTTTGACAGGGGTGGCTTTTATTCAGAGCCCCAGCTGATATCACCAGCCACACAAAGGGGCTTTAGGGGGTTAATTAAAACCAGGTAATGGAAAGAATCGAGTACTGACACTTCACAAATGCCACTGTGGATCCAATGCAAGAGAAAAGACATATGGTAGGAAGAGCAACCTCCCTGCTGCCACCAGCTCTCTTATATTCAGCTGGTGATTGACATTTGACTATTTCTCAGGACAAACTGAACATTAGCAGTTAGTTCCCATTCTTCTGCTGTGAAACATGAGCAGGATTGGTTCACAGCCAGCGTTGCAGGAATCGTCAGCCCCTACCAGCTTTTGCAGGACCCCAGATGGTTCTCTCAAATACTCGTGTACAGATGTTGCTGCACCTCTCTCGCACTCGTCTTCAGGTTGTGAAATGCTACAGTCAGTATTTCTCTCCCTGTGACTCCAGCGTGGAAGTATGTAAGATGCCGTAAAACTAACAATGTGCTGGTTTCTGAACGCTGTGATTGAAGCACGCCCAGGACCTCTGAGCATGCTGGGGCAGAGCAACCATTCTGCAAGGTGCTTGCAGGAACGGCTTGTTGGGGTACATAAATGCAACAATTAACTCTCTAGCTCTTGAATTTCCCAAAATGAAGTGAATGAGAAGAGAAAAATGGGTCATCCACCAAATGTCATAAGCTTATGTCAGGCTCAACCAGTTGTGAACTCTCTGGGAAAAACAGCCAGAAGTACTTATCGTTTATAATGGGAGATTGCAGATGTGTATTACTTAGGCATTTCTTTTATTAAATGTACTTCTGTTCTATTTTTCTAAAACCGTAACAAAACACTTCTATCTAGACCAAAGCAAAGGGTTTGGCCTGAGGTCTGGTTTCTTTTTTTCTACCACTTTTTTTAAAAAATAATTTTTGTGGAAATCCCCTTTTCTAATCCTCTACAGGGAACTGAGCTCTAGCTAGCAGTAAATCAGCAGCCACAAACTTTTCTGATAATGCCACTATTTACAGAGAGAGCGCTTTTTGTGATTCAACTGCTGAACGACATTGTATTTCAAGTGTGGTCTCAGCTCCTAAATTCAGAAGTGCTGCACTAACTAGACATGAATATTACAGCCTGGAGAGAGGGGTCTATTCTAGAGATATTGACAGATGGACAATTTGCTGTAAATCAACCTGGGCCACTAACACACAGTACAACAGCTACTTCATGGCAATTTGTTTGCAAGTGGGCTATTACTCAGCAGTAAATGCGAAACAAACGTCCTTGCTCTGAGGGAGCAGAAAGCTTCCTTCCTTCCCCCATGGGTTACCAGGGTAAGAGCACGGCTGCAAGCAGTTAATGCAAAAATGCATTAAATAAACTGCCTTACCTCTGTGGATCCCAGTCCACAGGGGGTACAGTGGTACCACTGGTGGGATGAAGTTGACTTTGGTGGATTGGGGGTGCACAAACCATACCCCACATGTTGAGGATGCTCTGTGGTAAATCTAACCCTTGCATATATTGTCGCTTTCTTCCCTGCAATTGGTTTGCCAGCATTTCTCTTTCACAGGTACATTGTACAGGTAAATCATTTCATGCCTGGAAACTGTTCAAATATCAGAGCTCTGGGGGATGCTGGAGAAGAGGAGAGAACTGGGGCATATTATTCCCAAAGACAGATAACCTTCTTTCCACAAAAAGAAAAACCACCAACACCCATTTTATGTGCTTTATTTCTTAAATTTTGAGAAAAATTAAATGAATCTTAAATGTAAAGTGTGACAAAGATTGACCTGTCCTTTGCAAAATTGTAGGGAGCAAATGTTGCTCGGTCCTGAAGGCAGAAACCTGTCATGAAAGTCTGACCACGAACACCAAGCAGAAACTGAAAAGCCTTGGCAGTCTGGGCAGCAAAGTGCTGGAGGCTTCCTTTCTTACCTAGAGGAAACACCCAGTTCATCCCTGGGGGTTTTCCCTACCTTAGGTTCCTCCTTCCAGTTTCTCTCATTTCTCTTTTAGAGGAGGCTGTACTGCAGAGGCCCAAATACTATGAGTGTCCTGTTTGTCTCCTCTCCCATCTTTTTAGAAAAGCAGAAGTAAAAGAACTGCTTCAAGCCCAGATAAGGGTGAAGGTGAGTCAAGTGGAGATCTTGGTTAGGTCTCATATTGTCCCCAAAACTATCCATCCCTAGAAGCAAGTGAATTTGCAATGAATCTTTGCATAAGAAGACAAAATAGTCTGATTATTGTCATCAGTTACAGTTTAGTGCATGCCTTCACAACATCAAGTGTTTCAAGTAGAGACTGGTTTTCACCCCACATCAGACTGCCAGGTAACAGCTGATGTGGGGATTACTTGCCTCTCACAGGAATTTTTATTCTTAGGTGTGTAAACCTGGCACATCCGGCAAGACATGTTTGCCAGAGGTGCTGCAAAACAAGGCATATGCTCTGGGTATACAGCTCTGGAGCCATCACCTTGAGATTTTTATGGTTAAGCAGTAATTAATTCCTGACCTCTTATTAGTACTCTAGCCTTCACATAATATTAATAAAATGAAAGCTAGCTGGCAAACTAAGCATAGAGCTTTAATGTCATTTTAGAGCTACTGACAGATTCTGCCTGATGTGCATTGCTGTTTATTATATAGACTGGGTAAGAGACAACTGAAAGGACTGCCAGGAGACATCCATCCCTATAAATAATGCTGTGTAGTAGCAACAACAGTATCAAAGTCTTAAAGAAAAAAAAAGAAAGATCTTTTCTCTGTTGCAGGCTTTCTTATTTTTCTCATCTGTTGAAAAATTATGTAAGAAGGTGTTACTAGGCACTGCTTGGGGCTGGAGTTTCACTGGGGGAAGATACATTTTCCTGGGGGAGAAGACTATGTGCTGCTGTAGTTCTGTGTGTTTTTCTGGTCTAAGGAGAGGCTGTATCACAGCGAGATTTGTAGCGAACGCTATTGCTAGGCTGAAAAGAACTAGAGGCTGAACATCACACTGAAAAGCAAAGACACAGAACCAGCGTAGCTTTGGTCTAACACATATAACTGCGTCCTACAAGAGCTGAGCATGACTGCATATGAGAAATCCTAATCCTCAATTTCTATAAAATTAACCTCTAAACAGAGGCCTTTGTATCACAGAATTCAGTCCCAGCGGAGTGACGTTTTTCAGTCTCTCAATACATACGAACTGGCATGCAGCACTTCCACGGGATGCACACACATTGCTGTACATCCTCTCCCGAAACGAACACAGCGGCGGCTGCTGACATGGGAGAGAAATGTCTGCAGGGTTTGACCTGATGCTTTTGCCCTCCCACCTCCCCGCCACCCTCCCACTGCTCCCTTCCAGATCAGACAGCAAGAGGCCAGCTTCGATAACTTGGACCTGGTCAGCCTGGGAGTCTGCCTGCTGGGGAGCAGCATCCTGTGGCCCATGGAGGCAGAACAATGAGGGCTGACCCGAAACACCGTATCTGACGCTCGCCGATAACACCTTTTCTTGCAGCTTTTGCCAGTAGGTAACTGGAGGCAAAGAGACAGCTGCTGTAGGTTTGCAAGGGGTATCTACTCAAAGACTTTGAAGTTGTTCCTCTAAAGAGGATTAGTCGCGGTCCAGCAGAGACAGGGTAAAGACTAACTAAATGAAACGCAGTTCGTACCTTTCATGGATCTGTTAACAGAAACATTGCCTTCTGGCAAATTGGGCATTTTGTGCATTAATCATTGTTTCTCTCTCCATCAGTCCTTTTCAGCCCTTGGACTACTGTCTATAAGAAAGATGTTTCCCTATTACCCTGCGAGCACCTCCATGGTAGGTGCTGCCCCAATGGGAAAAAGGACATGTCTCTTCTAGAAATCCCTTGTTACAGATGGGGCTTGAGTCGATGAGCAGGGACATAGGGGCAGTGAGAGAGGCTGATGCTCGATCTGCCCAGGCACAGAAGCTGCCCTTGGGAGGGAGAGAGGAAGGTGACAGGACAAATTGGGTTGATGAGCCTTGAAGAATGGGATTTGCTAAGTGAAAAAGCTGAGGGATATGATGAGAACTTAAGGACTGGTGCTCGCTTAGGGAAAAAAATGGGACTGTATAAATGACCATGTACTTATACCCAAAGGAAATGTCCATTTCCATACTGACTGTGTTTTTTCATGTTGATATTACTCATATTAGTTTTGTGTCATTTTCATGGCTTGACAACAGTAACGTCTAGTGTGATTTGTGTCCATTCGTAATACAATGATGCCTGAGACCATTGCATAGCATGATACAACTGGCAAAATATTTTGCTTTTAAGCTAAAATATTCAAGTGCAGTTTGTCCTAACATTCATAATTGCAGCAGCTTGAGATGTGCTTTGAACATAAAAGAAAAGATGAGATGTTCTAAGGGATATGGTACAAGTGGTTCAAATCAGTACCCAGATTAGCAAAATATCTTCGCACAGAGCAAATTCTGGACCAAAAGGACCTATTAGTCAAGACTCCTCAGCAGCCCTGATGCCACCAGAGATGACTCTGTGATGTTAATTCAGGTGTCTCTTCATGGTGCTCCCCTCTTTGCCTGGCTGTAGGAATACAATGCCAATATCCAAGTTGTCTGGAAAGCATTAATCTCCATTGGATGCTGACTAGCTCAGCATTAGCACTACCTTAGGTGTCTCTGCATTGGTGGTATTGTTTATCCCCAAAGCAGGGGTAAATCCATTATTACACCAGATGCATTTTGTATCATCACTCAAAAAATTTCAAAAACTGTGTTTCGTCACCTGACATGATTTTCCAAACTGCTACCATTTGATTTCAAAAGTAGTCAAGCCAGCAATATATTCCTTGCAAGTACTATCAGCAGGCTCACATTTTACCAGAAGCGTTAATTTTCCACGTAAGCTCTGGAGTGATGTTTGTCATAGGTGAATAGCCTTGATTTTTGATGTTGTAAAACTTTCATTTGAGTGTAGCTAGAGTTACCTTCAAAGTTTGTTATGAATTCAATGAACATAGCAGTTGTTCAATTAACTAATTCTACACAAATAAATAATTACCTCATTGGAAAACAAATTTCAGGAGCTGACATATATATCCCAAGTTGTGACATGTTTCTGTTAGTTTCACAAGTACTAAATATCAGCATATTTTGTGCTGAATCTTTTGACAAGGAAGCATACAAGGTCTTGTATGTCCCAAGCAGATCTGCACAGGACTCAGGAGGGGAAGGAATAAATTGGAATTGGGTGTTGGCCTCTTCTCCCTAGCGAATAGGGATAGGACAGGAGGGAGCGGGTTCAAGTTGCACCAGGGGAAGTTTAGATTGGATATTAGGAAAAACTTCTTCACCGAAAGGGTGGTGAGGCATTGGAATGAGTTGCCAAAGGAGGTGATGGAGTCACTGTCCCTGGACGTGTTTAAAAATGGCTGGATGTGGCACTTCAGGAGATGGTTTAGTGTTAGCGTGGTGTAGGGCTGTAGGTGGGACTTGATCTTAAGGTCCTTTCCAACCGTGATGTTTCTATGGTTCTATGATTCTATGCCTTGAACGTCCATGCCTGACACCTCAGCAGTTGTCCCCATGCTTTCAACAGTTGGTCTATATTCACAAGATGACTGCACACATTTCTCACCATACTGTTTCCAACAGCCCTGGTAACTCTGACTTTTGAAGCAATGTCTCCCAACCTTCTTCTAATACATAGTATAATTTTTGTAACATTGGCTGGTGCAAGTGGATCAATCTCGTTCAAACTCCCAAAGTGAAGGCTGGATATACCTCTCTGACAAAGACCACAGATATTTCTGATGTGACCTAACATTTTGCTTTCTTCTGGCATTGACACGCTCATCCCATCTCTCACAGGTCTCCAAACTGACTCATGGCATGAGGACTCTTCTTGGATGACGTGTTTCCCCCATGATGGTGACACTCCACACCCTTGCTTTCATGGACCCACAACACCTCATCGGCTGTTTTGGATTCAGGCATTTTGTAAGAAAACATTTCCATCACTAATTAAAAGAAGATTCTGCAAAAAGTCTAGTCCTGGAAACTGTCATACAAAGTGTGATTTTAAACTGCAGCAAAACACAGTGCTAAAGAATGTTAGTGATTAATTTACAAGCTTTTTTAGTTCATTACTGCTGTTGGAGGATGACTGTCTATTGCAGATGCCATCAGAATATCTATTTCTCCTCTCATCCCGAACGAATAACCAAAAAAGGGAGAGTAAGACAGGTGGCTCCCTGGAGAGGAAGAGCAGAGAATGGAGCATATTTGTCTTGATTTCTTTGACCACCCCCTATCCCAGCATCAGCCTCCTGGCCAGCTGTGTGCAGCTACCCCTCCAGTGACCAGCCTGGAGAAGGTTAAAGCTTCCCACCTTATCTTGCTGGTTTTATTCAAGGAGCTTTGGTGTGTTTTAACACGCATAAAAAGGAACTGAAAACCAAACCCCAAACCCTTTCTAATCATGTATTTTAGGAAGAAGGAAAACACAGAAGACATTTTCTGTCTATTTGTTACAGACACCAGCACAGACTGGAGGTTTTGGAGTGAAGCCTGAAAAAGTCAGTCCTGTATTTTTATTATCCAGTTGCTGGATAGTAATAACTAATGATGTAGGTTCCACTCTGATCCCTCTTTCCTGTTGAGTAGCTTTTCAGAGAAATTCCTTTGTGCTAAAGCTTCCTGTTTGATCTCAGCTGGAAGAGGCCATTTTGGGAAACCTTAAAGAAAGGCTGCTCAAGACTTCTTTCAGTCACACAAACAAGGGGAGAGTTTTCCTTTACATTTGGATGGCAACGCTTCATGTAGAATCGTGGTTATGATCAGCCCATCTCATTTTTATTTCCTTTACTTGTGAAGCAGTACAAGATTGAGGAAAAAATTATTTTGTACTCACAAAACTCCAGATTGTTTAAACCAGACTGTAGAAATATGTACTGTTTGCAGTGAGGTGTGTGTGCAGATAGCTTAAAAATTCCCATAACAGTTTAATGATGTAAAGGCTGAAAAATATACCAAAAAAAGACATAGTATGTAAGAGGTCTAACAACTTTTCCTCCCCAGCCTTTCTCCTATTTCTCTTCATCAGTAAAGTGAAAACAAGAGAATGAGGTAATATCACCATTATTAGTGGCAAGGTTGCAAAAATCAAACTGTAAAAGTGGGGAAATTCAAATGATCAGATATTCTCATACTGGATCAAGTTGGTCACACTATATTTAAAACTTGTGTTATTGCTGTCTTGAACTTGTATATATTTTGATGCTGTCCTAAACTTACCATTTTTTTCCTTTCTTTAAGATCTTTGTCTTCTCAAGGGGAGCACTGAATGAAAAAACAGACCCTCATACTATGAATTCAATATATTACCTTCCCCAAAGCTATCTTTAGCAATATAAAGCTGCAGAGGGACCCAGGGGATTTTGGAAGAGCTTGGAGCACTGAAGCCACTGGTGTCCAGAGCAATCACCTTGTGGGATCAGCTGAGCAAACTCCTTCCTCACCAAGCCGGTTGCCGGATGGAATTCACCAGGGGTGAGGAGGAGACCTGACTGCCTGTGAGAGTGGGATGTGGAGGGAACAGAGAAAGCTACACTCCTTTTTCACATTGGTTTCTCTGTTAGGGGCAGAGAGCAGGCTCCAAAATTCATAGTCTGGTGAAAATGAGGTTGGTGGCTAAACATTAACTCCCAGAGATCAAGAAGCCCATATTGCAAAAACAGTCCCCAGTGGGACCAAGCATCCTTGGTGATCCTGGGAGGTGGACGAGAATGCCAAAAACAGGAGGCTTTTTCCTTTTCAGAGGGCTTACCACTGAGCTCCCGTGCTGTCGCCTGTGCTGTACCCTTTGCATGGGATGGTCAGAGGGATCATGACAGGGACGTGTCAGCAAGACCCTCTCCCAAAACTCTGCTTTCATGTGAAATGACCGGAATAAGTTTTACACATGGCAATTTCCTCAGCACTGGCATATGAGGGAATAATATAAATGCCTTTCCCTGTACTGACCAGAACAGTCTCACTAATCTACAGTTTAGAAACTGCTTTCAATTAGCAGGTGCCCCTTAACCAAGGCAGCTGCATGAGAAATTAATTAAGTTAAATAGATGCCATTTTTTAGTTGAAACCACCTTTTATTTAAAGCTTCTGGAGGAAGCGATTAATAGCAGTGTATACCATGGATGCAAAAAGAAGTGAAAATTGCATAAGAAATTGTGATCAACTCTGATTTGTAAAATTGACGTTAAGTCTACATTTCACATAGATAGGAGAAAAATATTTGCCTGCTGTTTCAGGATTCTGGTTCCTATTCTGCTCTAATCACATAAAGAAACTTTTCTAACAGAGATAAATTTCTGGCTGCTGGACATGCCTTGATTTAAAAAGAAAAAAGAGAGAGAAAACAATCAGACAATCTGCATTAATTTCCGTTTTGCAATTAAACAACCAGGACACAAAGCCCACAAATTCACATCAACCTGAATGTATTACAGTTCACCCAAGACTCAAGAATTCCCACTAATTTAAAAAATTTTCCAGTTCTGAAAAAATACCGAGAAATTGAAATGTTGATAACTTCCATAAAGCAAAATCCAAACAAATATCAGCTCAAGCAAATACCAAAAATTTAAAAAGGCTTTATTTTAAGAGTGAGGTTTTTAAACATTTTTATATATGACTAACTATAAATTAACTTGACATGGAGTGTCTTTTTCTGTCCAGCCTGCTTTTATATGGCCCTGGGTTGCAGGTGAGTGGCTGCAGCCCCAGAGCAGCTTGGCACTGCAACTAAATCCTCAAAACAAGAGAGGGAAATGCTGTCCTGGTTTTGAGCTAAAACCCAGTCCTA
>NW_009716435.1:0-6461 GCF_000703405.1 Apaloderma vittatum
AATTATATTTATTAAAATATTAATACATGACAAGATTTCTGAAATAACTAATTTCAAATATAAGAAACCAAAATAAAAGCAGAGTCCGCATCTGGAAGATTTCTTTATGAAGAGCAACTTTATATGAGTAGCAGCATGGAACAACATTCTTGTATTAGAGAATGTTAGAGATTGGAAGAGACCTCAAAAGAAAGTCTAGTCCAACTCATTTGCCAAAGCATGATCACCTAGAGTAGGTCACACAGGAACGCATCTAGGTGGGTTTTGAAAGTCTCCAGAGGAGGAGAATCCACAACCTTTATGACCAGCCTTTTCCAGGGCTTTGTCATACTCACAGTGAAAAGCTTTTTCCTAAGTTTTTTGTGGGACCTCCAGCTTGCACCTGTTGCCCCTTGTCCTATCATTGGACATCACTGAGAAGAGTCTGGCTCCATCCTCCCGACACTTACCTTTAGAATTTGTAAGTTAGTGTTTAACTACCTCTAAGAGGCTATCAGGTGAGAGAATCTATGGCTGTTTAGTTGAATACCTCTAGCATAAATAACTTGAGAGTAAAATTCTCAGTTGAGGAAAACCTCCCTTTGCATTTAGCGAGATTGCTATATTCAGAGAAACTGCAAAACATCTCTAGATCAGTTTTACAATTCAAATAAATTCTTGATGTGACTTCAGGTTTCAGTATACTTCATACAGGTACCATGTATGCAACTTTCTTTAGAAAGAGAACTTTAGAGAAATATAGGAGTACTGAAAGTACCAAAGTAAAGCAGAGAAGAAAAACAATCTATATCCTTCCTAGGCATTTCAAAGCATACTTTAAAAGTAAGTGCAGCATCTGATACTGCCTTAGCTTAGGGTTTACCATACGTATTAACATTTAAAGAGCTACCAATCACTAAGTATTACTGTTATTATTATTTGATGAGAACAGGGCATAGACTGAATTTTACAACTAAGGCAGTTGCCTTCCCTGTTATTCTAGTCTCCTGAATGGCATAAAGCCCTTCAATCTGTTAAATGATTCCATTTTATATATCAGATTTGCCAACCTCTACAAGGACAGGGTCTGGTTGCTTTCCAAACAAGGCTGAGTATGCTGACAGAAAAATACATGGACAGATGGCCTTCTTCCCTGCTGATGTTACATTAGAAATGTGCTTGGAGGGAAATTCTGTCAGCATCTCAAGTCATACTTTTCTCTTATTTATTTTGAAATATTATCTAATGTGGTAAACTTCATTAATACATTTTATATTAGTGCTAAATGTAATCTTATTTGATTGATAGACAATGTTCTATATTTCTCTTTGTCTTTCTACAGGGAAAACAAAGAATGCAACAACCTATCAAGGTAAAAAAAATTGAGAAACGGTACTTTTATTAACATTTCTTATTTTCTTCTATTTAGTTCACTTGGAATAACATCCCGGACCAAACATGAAGATAGTATGGAAGGACTGTACTCTCAAAACAGTTTTAGCAACCCCAAGTTGATGAAGATGATTTGGAGTAGTCAGCATGGATTTACAAAAAGTGTCTGACTAAACTGACAGCCCTCTACAATGAAATAACTAACTTCATAGATGAGGGGTGAGCAGTGGATGTTGTTTATCCTGAGGCTTTTGACCCTGTCTCCCATGACATCCTCATACAAACCGATGACTTACATAAAATGACAATTAAGTGGACTAAAAACTGCCTACAGAGCTGGTTCAGAAAGTTGTGATCAGTGGTACAAGGTCTACTAGGGGTATAGTTTAGGGATCTATACTGTGGCCACCAGTGCTTAATCGCTTCATTAGTGACCTGGGCAACAGCACATCCTCAAAAGCTTTGCATATGACACAAAACCAGGAGTGGCTGACACACCTAATGGTTGTGCTGCCATTCAGAGGGACCTCAGCAGGCAGAGGTGAACAGCTGCATTAGGAGAGCATTACCAGCAAGTCAAAGAACGAAGCTTTCCTTTCTACTTAGCCCTTGTAAGAACCAGCCGGAGTGCAAGGAGCAGTTCCACACTCCCCAGTACAAGACAGACATAAACATACCGGAGCAAGTCCAGCAAAGAGCCACAAAGATGATGAAAGAATTAGAGCATCTATCATAAGAACCTATGTTGAGAGCTGGGACTGTTCAACCTGAAGAAGAAAAGGCTTGGGGTAGAGGATTGTAGTAATATCTATAAATACCTGATGAAAAAGAGTAAGAAGATTGAGACAGACTCTTCTTAGTGATGTCCAGTAACAGGAAAAGAGGCAATTAGTGCAAACCAAGATAGAAGAAATTCCATTTAGACACAAGAAAAAAAAAATATAGTCTGTGTGGTTAAGACCTGCAACAGGTGGCCTAGAGAGATTCTGGAGCCGCTCTCCATGGAAATACTCAAAACTTGACTGCCCTCAATCCTGGAAAATCTCCTGTAGCTGACCCTGGTTTGGATCAGATGATCACCAGAGCTGTGTTTCAACTGCAGTGATTATGTGATTCTATGAATGTAAACAAATACAGAAAGATAGTAAGTTTTGTTCCTTAGGTTTCCAGATGACTCCAAATAAACCTGACAGCGTTTTCTTCCTTAAGAAGTAAATTAATAAATATTATAATAAAAATCAATCTGGATTAAGGAGAATTCATTTAGTTATTAATGTGTAAAGACCTGCCTTTACTTGAAATCTATTATCTAACCACATTTCAGTGAGAAGCTCTTCAAAAAGCTATCTCTTAGAATATAACGTGATCTGCAAGTGGAAAATATGGAGATAAGTTTTCCTACAGAACTGAATTGGAAACTCAGACAGTATTTGTCAGCGTAAAAAACTCCATGGATTAGACTGACATTTACAACTGCACCCAAAAAGAACATTTAGGTTGTTCGTAAGCTTGATAACCTTCACCAAAACAAACAGTATCTTATTTAGTTTATTTACATATTTTACTTATTAAAGTTGTAGGGTAAAAAAGTACTTTGACAAATTTAACTTTGTGTTCCTAAAGAATACAACCGTCTGGTAATTTAGAATTTATCACGTATATTGCCACGTTGTCATCTAAATCAGTTGAAAAGAGTACATTATTTATTAATATTAATAAATTAAACAATATATATAAAATAATTTATTGTAACTTAGCCATTTGTTCACAAGTTTCTGGGTCTTAAGTATCAGGACCTTAATGCTACATCTGGTTCCTCCTGAAGATGTTTAAGTAGATTTATTCACTAAAGACTCCTCTGAAATAACTATTACTCTTACCTTGGCACCAGTAACAAATATTCAAAAGATACTCCCCCTTTAAGAACAGGGAAACTACGAGACTAACGTGAAGTCAATCCAGGAAATCAATTCTTCTTTGATTTTAAAAATATGTTTCTCTTAGTTCCTTTTGTTCTGCAGGCTATGTGAAACTTTTCCAGTCTTGCTTCAAATCAGGTATTCTCTCAGAATGACTGCCTGAGGAGATACATTACTGCACTCACCAGGAATGTCACCAAGAAGGAACAAAGGAACACTGCCATGAACAGTCACCCACTGGCAAGGAAACTTTTATGCACTGAGGCCAACTACAAAGCAATTTCTTGCTTTCAGTACAGCATAGAGAGAGACATTTCTGAAGTAAAAATCCATGGGTAAATCCATGCCAAATTGGTCCTGGTAGTAAATCTGAACCAGAGCAATCTACAGCAAATTGCATGAATCTTTAAACCAGTACTGAGATCAGAGCTCTCCCGGCTGTTACCAAAATCACGGGAGCACTAAGGTAGCTCCAGGACATACTTGTTCTTACTATATGCTTTCAGTGCAGATACACATCAGAGAATTTTGTCTTCTATATCTATTTCAAAACATTCATTAAAATATAAAAAAATTCATTGTTCTTATTTAAACATGCCCTCAACTACATCATATACAAACTTTGAGTCATTATTGCAAAAAACCAAGGTTTTGATGCAACTCTTTCCAGAAAGGAATAAGCAGAGATTTATATGGGCTTTTATTCTTGCTGAGAAATCTCTGTGACTTTTAGAGAAGAGAAAAGGAACACAGCCAGAAAGACTGGAACCAAAACTGACATCATGCAGCGCGAGGAAATATAACAAGGTCTGAAAGACTGACTATTTCAGATTTATTTTATTTTTTTTACAGCAAATCAACTATCCGATATATGGTAAGGAAACTGTTTGGTTTAAGCTAATTCATTCACATGCTGCTCATAAGCAGTGATACATCACCAAAAATTACCGTGAAAGCAAGAACTAAAAGAAATCAAGGGAAAAGTCACTTGTTCTAAAGCATGGTTTCTGCAGGAATTGTTAGGGAATAAAAATACAGTTCTGTTCCTAACACATTAAAAAATATCATACAGTCCTTGATCCTTGACACTTTGTGTTGAAATTCATCTAAGGATTTAAAGGTAAGGTGCAAAAAAAAAAAAAAATTACACCAAGATGTCTTACATGAAGGCTAATTTGAAATTAAACTTTTCCCATTAAAATCTATTTAATCCACTCTGATACTTCAGGTACCTTCAATTCTTTTACGTAAAAAAAAAATAAAAAAATATTAAGGTTCAAATTTATGGATCTGCCTATATACAAAAGTAACACTGTCTTGTTTGAACTGAATTATCTAGGTGCCTCTGGTGAAAACAATTCGGGATTTGTTAACTACTTGTGGTGATTTCTAACATTAACCCACAAATACAGCACCGAGACTCGATGTGTTTATTTAACCACTGTTGCCACCCAGTTCTTTCATAGTTGTTCAATAGCTATAGCTCTTGACCAAGAAGTAGGAGTTATGGTCTAATTCCCTTTTTATCCTCAGGAAATTCCAGTGTCTCTCACCTTCCCATCAACTATGCCAATGAGGTTATGAGCAAGAAGACAATGATGGTGCTGTCCCACTATAAGATAAAATAATGCTTCATTGTGGGAGGATAGGAATTGTAATTTTATAAGATAATAATTAGAGTGATTTCTAAGTTCCATTGTGTCACATCCTCAAGCCTCCAGCTGGAAACATCTATGATGAGTCCAACACAATCACATAAAGATACTAAGCAGACAAAGCACATTTAAGCACTAGGCACTTCAGAAAAAATCAGATTCCTTTCTTCTTCCAAAACCAACCCTGCTGTGCAGTACTGATGGCTTTTGACTTCCACTAGAGATATGGTTGTTGCATATGCTGAAGACTGGTCTTCTAGCCTCATCCAAAAAAAAAAACCGAAACGAGATTTTAAAAGGCATACTAATTTATTGAAAGATTTTCTTACTTCATCTTAAATAACCACAGAGATTGAAAGAATGTCTATATATTTATCAATAAATTCTTTAGCTGATTGATATATGATATAGAGTGATGAAGCAGCTACCACCTCTCTGGATAACCTGTTCCAGTGTTTCATCACCCTCATAAGAAAACACCACAACAAACTATTCCTTATATCCAGTCTGAATTGTTTCTTCTTTAATTTAAAATCATTACCCCCTGTCCTATCACTGTGGGTACTACTAAAAAGTCTCTCTTCATCTTCCTTACAAGTGCTCACAATAAGTTCTCCCTGGAGCCTTTTCTTCTCCAGGCTGAACAACTCTGTCAGTCTTCAATATCAGTTAGTATGACTATTAAGTGCAATGCTGATACTGATTTGACAATAGCAAAGACTGAAAAGTCTCTCCAAAAGTCCTAGCCACATGCTATGACCAACCATAAATTTGCATGCATTTTAAAGATTCTTACTACAATCATCAATAGTGAACTACCAATTCAAGTTCTGCTCTCTGGGGGACAAATACATTAAAAAAAAGAGTCTACATTATAAAATAATTTCATAGATTCATAGAACAGTTTCAGCTGGAAGAGACCTTCAAGATCATGGAATCCAACCTTTTCCTAGCTTTGTCAACACCACAAAATACCTCCAGGGCTGGTGACTCAATCATCTCCCTGGGCAGCCTGTTCCAACGTCTGACAACCTTTTCAGTAAAGAAATTCTTCCTAATCTCCAACCTGAACCTCCTCTGGCACAATTAAGACCATCTCCCCTTGTTCAGTCACTAGCCACTAGGGAGAACAGACCACCCACTGCCTCGCTACAACCTCCTTTCAAGTAGCTGTAGAAGATTCCCAGCATTTGGATTTCTGCTCATATTAACTTTGCCAGACAATATTAATGTGCAGATGCCCTAAAAAAAAAAAATCTGATTTGAGTAAAGGAAAAGGTAGCAGAACAAAAACCGGACCAACAGAAAAAAAACCCCATATTACTAACTTAGTAAAAACTAGCAGATGCAGATCTCTCAACTACAACTTAATAATATCCAAAGTAGTGGACTGCACACCCAATAATTTCCTGAAACACAGGAAATTCTAAAATGTACAAGTGTGTTCTCATCTGTTTCATAGAATCACAGAACGTCAGGCGTAGAAAGGGATCTCGAAAGATCATCTAGTCCAGCC
>NW_009716435.1:6920-21825 GCF_000703405.1 Apaloderma vittatum
TAGAGGGGCAGCAGGCCCTCTCGAGACCTACGAGCTACTCCCCTTCTAATCCATTCTAGGATGTCATTGGCCTTCTTGGCTACGAGGGCACATTGCTGGCTCATGGTCATCCTGCTGTCCACTAGAATCCTCTTTCCTGTATGCTGCTCTCCAACAGTTCAGTCCCCCTTTCAATTAATTTGCAGCACGAACATGAAAAAATATTTATTGTTATTATATTATATTATTATTGTTCCAGATTTAGTATTTTTCTTTATAATTTATTCATTTATTACTTTTATTAATTCAATTACAGATTTCTAATCTTTTTGAGAAACAATGAATTCAGTTATCAATTGCACTCATTAACCTTCTTTTGGAAAAAACTGAGAAGTGTTACTTTTCTAAGGCCCTGGAAATACAGCAGTATGATTCACTATGAGTTTACTGTCTGGTTGTATTGCGAAACCAGAGCTATCATGGGTGGATGCTCTGAAAGAAACCAGGAAGCACTTTTACATCCACAGCTGAATAAACTGTCTCCTTTAGTAAAAGCATTGCACCTCTAAATATGTGCTGGCACTGATAAAAAAGACAAAATAAACATACTTATACTGCAAGTATCCAATAATGTTTGAAAACTCTGGTGATCAGTCCCGTAGAAGCAAATTTCCCTTTCTACTTCTTTAATCAAATAAGCGGCCAAAAATGTGGGAAAGAACAGACATGTTGCTTTAATGTTCTTCTTATCATCTATTCAGAAACAAATAATGTCCCATGAAGGACATTTGTAGGTTGTTCTATGACTTGTGATCTGATCCACTGGATGTGTGTGTGGACCTGGAGAGACGGTGTTTTGCAAAACATATCATTGTGATGCCTGTTCAGTCTTTATCTTTACTTTCAGGACAAACTCAAGTAACCACGATGACAGTGTTTAAAATATGGATTAGGAATAATATAGGATTGAAATACTAATGAGTCTAATACTTCGAGGGCTGGGATTCTCAGAAAGATTACCTTAGGGGACTTGCCTGAAGATTTTTGTTATGTGCAGACAGATGGAACATGTGTACAGAATACAGCAGGTCTCTTGAAAGCTGCTCAAGTAGGAAAATATGATGGAGCGCCAGGGGTACAAAACCTTGCCTCACAAGAGAATCAGAAGTAGAAGACTGAAGAGAGAGAAGAGGAACTGAAATGACAACCACATAGACATTACATCCTTATTTCTCCCTGGGTCTAGTTTCAAGCTTCTGGTGATTAACCTCATAGTTGTGGGGTTTTTTTATTTATTTAAAGGTTACAGCTTTAATCTACATAATCATTTCTTCTTAATTACTGTATCTAGTAAAGTATATTTCAATTCTTGGCAGATTTCTACCAGTGTGCATTTTCCAAAGTATAATAACTCAGTGTAAATGTCCACAGGTTTCTAATAATCATTGCTTACTGTATGCTTTACTCAGCCAACATTTTAAACTACAGTCAACATACAAGGTATGTAACAGTGTTATCTCTACTGTTCTTGGTCTTGACAACATATCCTCTCTTTTTGAGAAGCAGACAGATGAAAGAGTCATAATTAAAATAGCAGAAAACCACATGCATGCACCTCCGGTTCTGGGAGAAGGAGGGTCTAGACACACATTCAAAGAAGTTTATGAGCATAGCAGAATTTGTTAAACATGCACTGTCTTTAATGTGAGCTCAGAACATCAAGACATCTAGCCAGTGTTGACCAGGTAATGCTGTAAAATCCCTGGGAAGCCCTGCACTAGCAGATGTTTTTCCATGAAGGACTGTGAATACAAGTTGTACAAATCACCCACCAGCTAATCATATATTTTGGTAGCATTAGCAGATTGTTGGGAAATTATAGGCAACTTCAGGAAACCTCTACTACAGTCTTTCCTCTTTTGAACATGCTCAGAAAAAGCAGAGGGAGCACTCCAAACATTTTTGGCTTTGTAAATTTTGTCCCAGGGAAAGGAAGAAGCTGCTACAACTAAGATTACAAAAATGGCATTCTTATTTGGTTGTTTAATGAGGTAAATCATCTGAAGCTCAAGATACTCAACTTCATTTAAAATTAGCAACAACTGGTTATTATAGAAATACAGAATTAGAATCCAGAGATATCACTCAGAAGAGAGGTTGCCTTGGCTGCAGATGAATTCTGCTGCAAGGATGGATAGGACTAGATGTAAGATTACAGAAATCAAAGGACCTCTGGCGTCTAAAACACATTCCCTCTGAAACATGAAATAGAACTCAATATTCCAGAATCTGTATAGCAGTCATGCTACTGCTGTCATCAAATTACCAGAAAACACATTGACATACAGCTCTTTTTAACTGTGTCTACTAGCAGATTTATATAGAGGTCAAAAACTTCTTACATGTATCATTTAATCCTTCTGCTCAAATTGCAGAAATTGAACCGAGAATCTGAGCTCTATTCCAGACAATGACCTTGCTAAAGTAGCTATGATTTTGCATAATAAATGTACACAACTCTTTTCTCATTTTGCTTTTATATTTGCTTGTTAATGGAAATCAACCCACAGAAGTGAAATAGTGTTAACATAGCAAACTCAAGAAACTATAAAATCTCTAAACTATCATGGCTTGTGCAAGCTTAAACCAACATCTTTTTTTACTTTTGCACACTATTACAGTAATCATTCCTTACATGATTTCATGCTTTTTCTCCTATAGCTGTCATTGTTTTGAAGTCTATATATAATGCATGAAAACTGCACACTAGAAGACTTGATACACTTAGGATCTGTGCTTAATTTCTTGTAATTGCGGGAAGATACAAGGAATGGTGGAGGCGACCACATGAGGATAAAATGCCCTTAGAACTCTGGATTCACAACATGCGTCTGCCAGAGTTTTCTGCTTACATGTTGGAGTTAAAAGCTAAACAATGCCTTTCAGATCTTTTCAGTATCTCATTCTTTGTATTTTCCTGCTCCAGATTCACACTTACATTGATATACCAGAAAAATCTAAATTCTAAATACAGTTGCCAAAAGAATATGTTCATATATGATAATGTTTTTGATATGCAAGTATCTCCTGCTTTCTGTTCCCTCCCTCAAATAAAACCTGCCAGTACTATTTCTGTTTCTACCTAGTCTTGACTTTCTTGTTTAGTTAATATGTCAGCTGAAAAAGCTGCACTCTTCCTAACACACTTTGAAATCTCTGACTGCTCTGCAAAATTTTAGTCCTAAAGAAAATAACCTGCTGATTATTTAAAACCTGTTCAAAATTTCTCGGTGTAATTCCTTTACCTTGCAGGACACCATACTGTGAGCACACACTGACACAATCACAGTGCTATTCTGTTTGAGACAGACTGACTCTCTTTGAGGATCTCAAAAGGAGGCAATATTTTCCTGTGCTAAGAATGCCCCATTTAGGAGCTTCTGCTGTGTTAGTTTGAAATTATGATTAGACCTACTTGATTATTTTTATTACAGACTGGAAACCATACTTAATAAATCCAATGGCAATGTAAGGGTTTGTATGAATAGTTAAAGAAAAAGGAAAATTATTCCTTTAAGCTTTTCCCCTTCTATATTCACTCCTGCTTCCCCTCTGCATATTTTGGGAAAATGGAGAGATACTATATGACTCAGCTAGATAAACTACTGCTTTCTGTAGTCTAGAAAAGCAAACACTAACCAAATCCCTCTAGTCGAAAACATAGAAGCATTTTGTGCTTAGTATGAATTTTTGAGCCAGGAGAGGATTAGCATCATTGTGGGACATGTTATACAAAGAGAGTACACCATGTAGATTAAAAAATTGAAATATTTTTCAGTGGTGTGAGGAAGCTTTTTTAATCATCTGGAGAACTGTGTTTGAAGCGAAGATGAGTCAGCCCTATACATCCTTCACATTCTGGGGGATTAAGAAACAAATTTTGATGAATGACATTTGTTGAAAGGCATTTATTCCAATGAGTCCAGGGAGAATTGGGCAAACTCATATTAGGAAATTTTAAAGGTGTCTGAAAACATTTCAAAGTTCACATTAAATCTACAAAATTTTACTTGGATCATGAACTGGAGCTGAGGTGCTCCAAACACTCAGTTGGTCATAGTATTACAATAAGAGCTCTTAATCACAATTCCTCCTAATCCCCAGAATTATTTAATTATTTACACAAAATTAAACAGACTCAGCAAGACAAACAGAAGAAAAATAGGACAGAAACATAGAATGAGAGGAAAAAGGGGAGAGAAGAACATGAAAGAGTGAAAAAGAAAAAGGCTATGTGGAACAGAAAGATACTGCAAAATACCTCATAATTAATTAAATTTCTTGTTATTCTGACTTCACAGTCACCTTCCCAATCAGAAAAATTGAAAACAAAAGCAAGGTTTCATCAGCTCTCCAGAACATGGATATTTCAAACTAAAGAGAAATTGAGAACACATCTGAAGAAAAATTTGTTTCAACTATGAGTTTTAGAGGAACTTAAAAACAAGTAAACAAACTCAAAGACAAGATGTAGAAAGTCACCAAGCAAATAATTCTGTCACTCTCACTAATACTGTGTAATACCATAACTGCCAAAGTTTAATTTTCTTTCATTTGGTTTCATTTATTAAAATAAATATAAAGGACAACTTAAAAAGAACAAGACTTATGGAGTATGACTGAACTCAAAAGGACCAGCTGAGACATATCAGAAAACCATTACAAAGTCACAGCAGTTCTACAAAACCACTATGTGTTTCACACTATATATAAGCTAGGAAGGAAAAATATTATTAGACGAAGGATAATTTAAGCAGACTCAAATCTTTATTGGTTATGGGACAAGTAAGACGACTGCATTAGCACATAGGTGAGAAAACAGAAGTACCCATGTTGTACATTATTGTATGTTGTTTATAGATATTAAAACTTAAAATATCTAACAATATAAATTGAAGATAAAATGTCGGAGGAATATTTGCCTAACGAAAAATATTCTCTTAGGATACAAAAATCCAGACTCCACTAATGTCAATCATTCTAATAAAATGCTATAACATCTTTTGCAAACTCTGGGGAGGAACCCAAAGGCACATGCCTTTCATTATCTGCAGGTTAATGTTAATTGTCTACAGTTTTACAACAGAATATGGTGCTTTCTGTTTGCTTTTAAGCCAACCAGAGATAAGATGGTGATGATCAGCTAATTATCTACTACAAACACTGTTTATACCAGTTTTGAAATACTGCAAAATATTTCAGAGCATTTCTTCCATGTCAACAAAAGACTAATTTATCTGCACTGCTGTTTTTATTGCCTCCCCATCCTTCATAAATACAGATAAAAATAATGGAAGAAGCATCTCTAAACACTAGAGAGGCAACGTGCACACTTCTGCTGTGGAAACAGGGACTCTGAAATTTGTTCATGCTGCAATAAAGTATATTTACATAAATGCACAATAACTGAATAAGTTAAACGGAATGCTGGATTCAAGTCATGGAAAAATTGGAGACAGGCTTCAACACAGATTTCAACTATTCTCAAAATATCAGCTTAAATGTATTTGAAATCCAAGTTTGTCTGTAAGTCAAGAGGATGCACAAATGGTATCCCAACAAGGCTAGCATGTTTAAAGGGCACTGCTTCTTTAGTTCAATAAATCTTTAAAAGCTGCTCGCTATTGAGTTTGCTTCAGATAATATTCAACATGTAAATACTAAGGACTTATGTAGAGACCAGCACAATCAGATGAACATACATTATTAGGTGATGGTTCTGGTTACAACTGTACTTTGGTTCAAAGTGAAACCTCATTACAACTTATTTCATAATTACAAATGACCTTTGTTGAATTAAATATGAAAATATAAATTCAAATCAGAACAACCACTCTTTTGAATTATTAAGCTGATGAATATGAAGTATTTTAGGCTACCTGTGGACTTTCAGCTTTTCAATTTATAAACTTTTTTTGTCAATAAATAAGTTATACCACAGAAACTGACAAAAAGTTAGAAATTGCAGCTGTTGGCTTGCAGATAGCTGAGTTTTTCATCTTCACTGATGGAAAGAGTATTTATCCAAAATAAACCATAAATAGAAAAAATTGATTTTTATCAGGACTTTGACAACACAGCTAAAATATTGTCAGTTATTTCTTCTGGTTTTTTGGGTTTTTTTACTTCAGAGCTAATACTTTGATTTCTGTTTTAGTTATGTCAAAGTCCTAGATAAAAATCCAGCTTATACAGGAAGCCCATTTAAAATGTTTTAAAAAAATTATGTTAACTAAAATCTTTATTAAAAAAGTACCTACTTCTGACAGAAGCTAAATTAGATAGACTCTTGACAGTTTTGTTATTGATTTAAGTGGAAAGATAATTAAGTCTATAATGCTTACTATGTTAAAAGAAAGTTAAAGCTCCCCTGTCCCTTCTATTCTAATATTCTAATTAACAAGAGATAGCTAATAAAGCACAATGTCAACAAATTTAAATCTAGGAAGCTTTTTTGAGGAGGCGTGTTTGGTTTGGGTTTTGGTTTTTTTTTGCAAAACAAACAATTGACCTAAGGGAATTACCAAGGATACACAGCAGACTACACAGTTTAAGAATGGATTAGAGATTATCACAAGGTAACAGAACACCTGCTGCTATAATAGATAATGCATATAAAAGAAAAAGAAGCTATCTAAATCTTCATATTGTGGGTTCTGAATCAGTCATTAAGTGGCAGAAACTGGGAAGACTGAAGGAGCATAATAATTAAACATCACACATACTTCTGTGATTCACTCTCAAGGTTTCTGTGTCAAACAATTCCAGAGAAAGAAAACTAGAACAGCAAATCAGTTATTGGCATTAACTACAATGGTAATTGTTGAGCTCAAGGTCATTGCCAGTGAATGTTACTACAATTAACACTTTTCTGGCATCTACCATTTGATATTACAGTTAAGTCTTACAAAAGCAATTTTCCCTAGTTTTATGTCTACCTTATATCTATGAAAAATTACGAATTTCCATTTACAAATGAAGGAATTCTAATCTGTTATGGAGTTAGCTCAAAACACCCAGTACTTAGCAGCAGTTTGGGCCTCCTTATTCTAAAGTCTGTGAGAATCCACAGGGCATTAGGAAATCCAGTGAAAAAGAATTCTGGAGGTATAGTCTACTACTTACCAAAAATAAAAAAAAACAAAACTAGTAAACCACAAACAAAAAACCCCCACAAATTTTCCCTGAATAACAGGGTTCTCTTTCAATCTTGTGATATTTTTAGTTGCAAACTGAAAAACAGATATGACTGAATAAGAAAAAGCAAATTCTTAGAAAATAAAGTCTAAATAAGAATCTTTTCTAATTTCTTCATACCTGGACATGTAAACAGAAGCACAGGTAACATCTGCAGGTCCTTGCAAGTTAGAAAATCTAGCTGATCTTGCTAGCAATATGATACATTAGCTATCAATAAATGTGTTCCTCTGTAGTCTTATACTGATAGGATTTAGATTTGTCAGAATTTGTACTGGGACTGAAAAACACTGAAAAGTTTTCACTTTGTATATTTACACTGAATCCTTACCTTTGTTCAAGGTAAATCAAGCTCCCAGAGATTTAAACAAAAGTACAATTAGCTATTTCATACGGTCAGTATAGAAAAAAAAGGAAGGTCTTTATCTAACAAGATTTTCAACATATTTATCTGCCCTGCTGACAGCAACATCTCAGGTTTGGTACACTTTTTTAAAATCACTGCTATTTAAAGTTAGTCCATTTGCTGGGCTATTTTAATCCAGTTAATAGCTTTCACTTGGTGTAAAACTAATAGCTCAAAGTTGGCACATGATTTCCTTTTAATTACCTTTTCAGTGTGTCTTAATGGGGTCAGTAAGGGAGGAAATCACTATGAACAATGACTGGAATTTCCGAAGACTGAAAAGGCAGGAGCTTCTGAGAATAACATAAAATTTACAGAAGAGGAGAACAGGAACGAGAGATACTGAGAGATACTTGAAGTTAGAGAGATGACTGCTCAGTACTGTGGCTGTTGAAAGAGATTAGATGTGAGGCACAGATAATTACTTTTCATGAAAAAAACCAACATGCTTCTATTGTAATTAAATATCTCAACTGATTGTCTGAACCATTATAGAAAACATATCTTTACAGATTTCTGTGAAGTAATCCCTGCTTCTCTATCCTGAAAAACAGAAGTCACTCACAAATATACAAATAAATTTAGATTCATCATTTTGTTTCACTTACATTGTATGCATACTGGGGAATCAGACTTAAGATCCTTCCGTACTGAATGAGCTTTCATATTTTAAAATATGTTTATACTGGATGTGTTTTGTCCAGCACTGTTTCAGCTTGAAATGGCATGGATGTTGTCTTAGTGTCATATTGACCTGTATGCCAATACATTATGCTTTTTGATGAGAATAATAATGGGAAGAGAAAATTTCCCAGACTCTACCTTCTCCTCTGGCTAAGGAACAACGTGATATCCTGCATTAGAAACTGGACCATTTTAAAAAAAACAGAAAAATTTTTCAACAGTTAACAAGAATTGCAACCATGGTGATCCACATTACATGTGAAAGAGCCATATCTAAAACCATACACATGGGTTCTTAGAGCCAGGAAAACAAACCTCAGGTGAGTGTGGATCCAAAGGCCAGCTTACAATCACATAGAATCACAGAATGTTAGGGGTTGGAGCTGTATCAGCTGTAACTTCCTCCAGAAAAGAGCGAGAGGAACACAGTGTTTCAAACAAGGACTTGCACCTACATCAAAAAGCACTACTTGCTAACCTCAGCAATGCCAAAAGACAAAATAAAACTTAAAAGAATAACTACTTTTTCACTCAGTAGAACTTTCTTCTGCATCTGGCATTCAAATTGACTGCCAGTCAAATTGGGAAAGTTCTAACACTTTCTCTAATCAACATTTCTAAGCTGTTCAAGCTTTAAAAATGTGAGAACCAGGTAGAGCTTTACCACTTATTCTGGAAATTCGCAAGATGACTGGAAACTAACTAGATGAAACTTTGCAAGAGAAAGAATTTTAAAAAGCAAAACCAGAAAAAAAATCTGTTGCAGGAAAAAAAAATCAGCTTAGTGACCATAGTCCTCTTGACTAAGATCAGAGATTTGAACATTAATCTCCTACAGTTCTATGTCTGGGATGAGGATCACTTTCTCCCTCCTTTACCCATAGAGAAGTACATGCATACAGAGAGTCAGAGAGTTTTAGATTAATTCTTACAAAGAATAAAGATTAATTCTCATGGAAGATAGAGAAAAGTAACATTTCAGAGAGAGGAGAGGCCACTGATAAGTTTTCTGGCTCCAAAAAGTCAGTGACACCTTAAGTTGCTCAGAACATGGTATGTTTTGCATGCTGTCTTTATGATCAAACTTTATTCGCTTTTGAAAGGGAGCAAGTCAAAGAAGCTGTAAGAAACATCAGGCCTGTGAATATGTCATAAGATGTGATGCTCTGTTTCTAATGCATTTTTGTACGAAATATGGTATTATGATGCTATAAATACACTTGCTAAGAATCAGAGCTTACTGGTGCTATTGTGGAGGGAAACATTTGAGACAAGTAGGATGAACTGAATCTCCCTAGTTTTCTTTTACCTTGACAGAGCTGCTGCTTACTTTCATATGTTCTATTTCCAGTATTAGTGCTCCTGCCCCCAAAACATCTCAAAGGCTGAAGACATTTGCTAGAAACAATTAATAGTAAAATTACTTATCCTTCTTTCCCAATCAGGAGGAACTTAATTATCAGTTTCTCCTTTTAATGGGGACATTGTATTGGTAGCCTCATTAGCAAACTATTTAGTAGTAAGGCAATACTATAATGACAGGCTCTACTCTTTACAGCTTCTGATTAGAAAAAGCATCACATCTCATGAGCAATTTGTAGCTCATCAGTCTCAAAACACACACAAAATAAATTACAAGGGAAGGATGCGTTTAGAACGATGCCTATAAGCTTAATCTTCAAGACAGGAAACAAAATAATAATTGTGATAGTGACTGAAGGCACTGAACATTAATGGATGATCTCAGTGTGTCTGATAAAGAATAATCCATACAGATACAGTATTTCTGTATTTGTATCAATACTGTGTCCTGATATTCTTATTTGCTTACATTGTCTAACAGCATACACAACCTTTTAAAGCACCTAGCTCTATAACCTTCTGAGACACGGGGAAGTGCTGTTAGCCCTGTTCTGCAGGCACAGGGACCATCCTGTCTGAAATCCTGGGAAAAAAGCTGCTGACCTTTAGAAATAAAAAATGATCCTGGTTCTGCTTCTCCTAATCTTTGTACCTGTCGTAGTATAAAAGCAAATGACATAAAGATAATAAAAGTCTAAATTTTAAGAATTCACACAGCTCCTAGAAATGGTACTCTCTGATCTGAAAAGTGATATGAAACATGAAGGCACTGAGAAGATATTCTTAGGAAAGATATTCTTAGGAGAGGTCTTGTACCTTTAAAGGCTTATCTGGCTTATCTCACTCCAAATGAAGTGAATTTGTTTACTGTCAAAGTGCCTTACCCATTTTAACCTTCATTTCTGCCCTACAGCAGAATACCAAAATACACAGGAGGTTAGGCAGATACTTGTTGAGTTTCCTAGCTTTGTGCAATAATGATTAATTTTTAACATATTTTTATTAGCAATTTATGACAAAAATCACATGCAGTTTAGAATGTCATTTCTGTTTGTAAAAAAACCCACCAAACTCCACAAAACTAAACCAAAACAAAGGAGTAAAACATTGAATTACCAAAGATTATTCCAAGATACTGAGAGAAGGTTGATTAAAGCTTGCTAAGCTACAGGCCTAGCACATCTAAGTAAACACACAGAGCACATGTAAGGTCTACTCTTCAGGAGGAGCCAAGCAAAAAAAAAAGAATTGCTCAAATAAAACCATTATGTCCACAGAAAAAAAAGAGAATTCACCGTGAGTTCTCATGTTCTCATGAGTACAGTGAAAATTTTTTAAAAATAAAAATCTCAAGCCATTATGATCCTGAGACATTCAAATGATTTGTAAAATAAAATTCTAAAACATGTTTCTTAAACATACAGTAAGTACCTGAATCACAGAATCACAGAATATTAGGGGTTGCAAAGGACCTCTAGCGATCATCTACTCCAACCCCCCACCCAGGGCAGCCACACAGGAACCATCTAGGTGAGTTTTGAAAGTCTCCAGAGGAGACTCCACGACCTCTCTGGGCAGCCTGTGCCAGTGCTCTGTCACCCTCACAGTAAAGAAGTTTCTCCTCATGTTGAGGTGGAACTTCCTATGTTCTAGCTTCTATGAAGAGTCAACAGAGGCTGAAAATAAAACAAAGCAAGGATTAAATCCTTCAGCAAGGAAAAGCTGAACTATAAAGTAAAGGTATCTCTGTGAAAATTTGTCAAAACCTGTATGTACATGGCGAGCTGTGGATTCTGATCCCACAGAGAATGAGAAACTGAAACTTAAAGTAGATTCCTTTCTGCACAGGAAAGCAAAACAAGATTGCAAACAAGAAGAACAGATATACAAATTCTGGTGCAATTAAGAGCTTTAAGAAACCAGCAAAATTTTAGAGGTCAAAACTACAAAAAAAAAAAAAAGGCTTCTCGTTTATTCTCAGAATAATTTTCTGGTTCCACTTTTTGTTTGGAAATTTCAACCTTTAGAGACTTATCAGTTTAAATTTATTTTAGTCAGAGAGATCTATCCGATGTGTCTGTAGGAGTGCCTTTTCCAGATCACAGCTGAAGACATTAATTAAGCCTTCTGCCTAATCCTACAGGCAGGCTGACAAACTAGCAGAGCCCTTGGCTTAATTTTAAGGATGAGAAGCGAACAAAAGGGAATAGCTTGATTAGTAGAAGTGAGAAATTGGTTATACTCGCAACAACCTGATCCCATTAAAACAGACTTGACCTATAATACTCTGTGTTTTTCACTGACATACTTCAGCACTTTCCAGCTTAGTTTTGCAGAAAAGGATTCCAGGTTGCATATTGCAAGACTGCATTACAGTATGTACTAAAGGACTGTATTTGGAGAGGATCAGGAGAGGCGCTTCAAAAGAATACTCTTGATGAAAACTAAATTACCAAATGTGATGATATGGATCCGAGAAGATTCTGTTTCAAAGGGCTAGAACTGCATTTGAAAACGACTGCAAGATGCAAGTGAAATTCTGAGACTATGCCCAGCTGCTGGTAATAAGAGAGTCATTCATTTGCAATATATCTTCAAGACAAAATGTTAAATTGGTCTATTAAAAAGATTTTATTTAAAAAAATCATTTAAATATTTGTTTTAATTTTAACAGTATTATAGCAAAACTACTAAAAATCACAAATCTGAAGAACATCAAAGTAATGGTAATATTATTTACCCTCATACATTAAGGGAAACATTCACCTGCTTAGAATTTTTAGTTATTTTATCCTAAAGTAGTTTGCTTTAAGGGATAAGTGATGCACTAGTAAATTTTTTGCACCTGAAGTGGAATTTTACCTGTGTACAATTAAATGTGTCTCATCATTTCACACAGAAATCCACACAGAAGACGGTCTGAAGGAGTCTCTACGTACCTCAGAAAGGATCATTTTATTACTGCGTTAGGACAACTGAAGGCCTTTCGACTCTTTTGCCTCAGCAGGAGGATCTTTTCAGGATAAAGCTGAAGCATCCATTAGATTTTAGCTTGGATTCTTCCAAAGTTAAGGTTGTAAGAGGCTAGATACATCTGGAAGTCCTTTTCAGTTATGTGGCACACCTTGTAATCCTGGACCAACTGTCATGCATAGCAGATATCTGTAGTCTGTATGTCCTTAGGTGGTCCCTGTGTAGAAACTGAGCTACATGGGGGATATGGAACCAGGGTGGCACCCATTCGGTTCACATTGCACTAAGAAATAGCAACATATGCAAAATACACTGTCCTGGAACCAAAAACTGGGTGGAAAGATTAAGTAATATGGATATACATAGATACTATCTTCTGAGCACTGAACTCTAGGTAAAAAATAGATTTATGCTTGCTACTGTTACAGAAATACACATATGCAAAACATGCTCTGTAGAATGTCTCATTAGATACTAATTTATATAACTTAAATTCACCTATAAAGCATCTGTGCTGTGCTCACCAGGTGCCTCTTCCAATATTTTGATTGGCAGTTGCATCAAATTGCTGAACTCCACAGATAAAAATCTAGACCAATAAACAACTGCAAACCTTAGAAGGGTATGGAGAAAATATCCAGAAATAAACAAATTCTAACACCGAGGCTATCTGTAGTTAAGAACAGTTTTCTTAATGCTCCTATGTCTCTGTAAAGAGAAACTGATAAATGCCTTAAAATGCTAAGACTGAAGCATGAAGAAAAAATGTAGCCTTCAAAATATATGTGGCCCCTTGCATACTCTACTGACAATATTTCAGATATTCATAATGCTTTTCTGTGTTTTGTGTGTGAAAACTTTTGAAGCATTTCAAGCTATTCTTTTTCAGCTAAAAAGAGAAAAACTTTGAGGATATAAAAAGGAACGGTAAGTGCCACAAATAAGTACAAGTACTTTCCCCCTTAACATACGTATCTTCTCCATACACTTACCTGAATTTTTCCCTAGTATTCAATCACCATTACTTCACATAAGTTAAAGAAGCACTTCATTCTTGCATCAGCTACTTTCAGGTAATCCCACCGGCACCCTTTCTATGTAGTACAGTAGTTTTACCAATTCATACACTAATACATAACCTTCCTCACTGTCAAGAGTTAGGGCTGAGTGGGCCACTGAAAGCTGATAGATGGTCTCTAACACCCTTCCCTTCCCAAATGGGAAAGGAAAGAGAATAAGGCAGAGAGACTTACAGAAAAGAAAACTAAAATAGATTTAATAAAAAACTCCCAACCAATAATAATGGTAATAATAAAATAATGTAAATAATGATTTGTATAGAAATATAACCAAAGAGTAAATGAGTCCATGTCCAAGTGGAAGCTAGTGACAAGTGGAGTCCCTCAAGGATCAGTACTGGGACCAGTCTTGTTTAACACCTTCATCAGTGACATGGACAGTGACACTGAGTGCACCCTCAGCAAATTTGCCAACAACACCAAGCTGTGTGGGGCAGCTGGCACCCTGGAGGGTAGGGATGCCGTCCAGAGGGATCTCAACATGCTGGAGTGGTGGGCCCATGCCAACCTCACAAAATTCAACAAGACCAAGTGCAAGGTCCTCCATGTGGGTTGGGGCAAACCCAGGCACAGACATAGGCTGGGCAGTGACTGGCCTGAGAGCAGCCCTGAAGAAAAGAACTTGGGGGAACTGGTGGATGAGAAGCTCGACATGAACCATCAGTGCACACTTGCAGCCCAGAAAGCCGATCATATCCTGGGCTACATCAAGAGATATGTGGCCAGCAGGTCGAGGTAGGTGATTCTGCCCCTCTGCTCCACTCTCTTGAGACCCCACCTGGAGTTCTGCGTCCAGTTCTGGAGCCCACAGCACAAGAAAGATACGGACATGTTGGAGCGTGACCAGAGAAGGGCCACGAGGATGATTAGAGGATTGGAGCACCTCTCCTATGAAAACAGACTGAAAGCGTTGGGTTTGTTCAGTCTGGAGAAAAGAAGGCTCCACGGAGACCTTATTGTGGCCTTCCAGTATCTCAAGGGGGCCTACAAGAAAGCTGATGAGGGACTTTTTAGGATGTTGGGTAGTGATAAGACTAGAGGGAATGGATTGAAGCTAGAGATGGATCAGTTTAGATTGGATGTTAGGAAGAAGTTCTTCACCATGAGGATGGTGAGACACTGGAAAAGGTTGGCCATGGTGGCAGCCCCACCCCTCGAAGGTTTA
>NW_009716435.1:21847-50819 GCF_000703405.1 Apaloderma vittatum
AGCAACTTGATCCAGTGGGAGATGTCCCTGTCCATGGCAGGGGGGTTGGAACTAGACGATCTTTAAGGTCCCTTCCAACCCTGATAATTCTATGATTCTATGATATACTAAACCAGTATCAAACCCAACTACCCTCCCGACAGCAATCCCCACTGATGCTGCACAGCAGGCAGCACTGGGGAAGCCTCAGTCTCAGGGAGAACTGGAAACTGGATACAGGAACTGGATTCGTTAGCTCAGGATCTGGACCAAAGGCAGGAGATCAGAGTCCTCCTCAGATTCTGGCCATTGAAGAAGATCAAGAGCTCACCTCTGTGGCCCCCTAGCTTTATACTGAATATGACATATATGGAATGGAATATTCTTGTTGGTCACCTGTCCTGTCCCAGAGGTACAACCTACTTCCTTACAACCTTTTACTTCCTGGCACTCCCAATATGTTACATAGGATCCAGCAGTGACCATGGTCACTGCAGGACCAAGTATCAGCAAGAATCTTTCTGCGTACCAGTCCCTGGCAGTAACATCAGGCATTATCCCTTCTAGTAGCAGACACTGCCTACAAAAAGACTTTGTTAACTTCAGCAAATGCAGTCACTTAGAAGAGACTGAGCTGAAAATAAAATCACTAAACAGAACTTGTTCACTGAATAGAATGTAGCTCAAACCATCACTTTCATACAAACAAAATTATATTGCCCTTATTTGTGCTGGACAATCAATGAAACTACTCCAAAAAGTGCTACACTATTCAATAAGAACCACTATGTTTCAAAAAAATTACTGCATGCTAGTGGAATATATAAGAGAAGCAGCACTTGCATTTTAAAAGAATACACTACAGTAACACAGTCATATGGTATTTTTACTAAAAGAACACACTATAGTATCACAGATCTGAACAGCCATAATGGTATTTTTACTAAAATACTTTTAAAAACAAATCTTCTGTTTCTAGAATGTACAAGAGTTGCAAAAAGCTGATCTATTTCCTGCATTTTCTAAACCAACAGTTTGGCTCAGCTTGTCAGGAGAATTAATTGACATTAGAAAATGCCTACACCTTACTAAAATAAGAATGCAAGCACTTTCCTTCTGGGATTTTGTAGTTACTTAGAAAGAGAAACCACAGATTTATAGGAAGATTCTTATTTTTTGGGTGCCAATGGAGATACTCAGAAACAAAAATAAACTTTGCTCAGACCTTGTATTTACATATTAATCTAGAGAGAGAATAAAATTATTTTTCTATCCATTCTGCACTCTTATGTAAACTTCAATTTTCTGTTCTAGGATGACTTCTGCTATACTTTCTACTACAAATGATTGTGGTGTCATGAATCACTATTGGAGTGCCAAGTTTAATACCAAAATAGATTTCACTTTTACTAATGAGAATTTTGCACAATAACTTTATATTTTTAAAATTACTTAGGCTCCACATCAAAAGAAAATTCACCATCGCCAACCTACACCCATGTTACTGCAATTACCACTTATATGTGCAAAGACTTTAGCAAGAGTATATGCTGTAGTAGGTCTTGCAGAATTGTGCATGACAGATTACCAGTTTAAATTAAAAAACTTTATGAACTACAATTACTTTCTTTGCAGAACAACTGATTTGAATTCAGCTAAACATATTAATTAGCCTCTGGCTGAAACCCAAGAGCCAACTTCACTGTAAGTCCCCAGCTGTTGTTGTAGAAACATCATGCGGTAACCATAATTACCAATTCCAGTACAGGATGGTAACTTGTTCAGCTGCTTCCATTACAAGAATTCCGCTTTCCTTGAGAGTTTTCTTTATCCCAATCCCACCCATGAGTTCCAACATTTATAGTCTAAAGTTCTTGACAGGGTTTATTTCGAAGTGAATTTCTAAAAACAATATAAATAATCTCACCCTTAGTTTGCTTCTTTGTGACACAAATAGTACATCACACAGCAATGCACTATTTTACTGTTTTCTTCTTTAATTTTTTAATTTAAAAATTTTTTTTTTTTTTTTAAATTTAAAGGTTTTCTTCTTTAATTTGAGGTCTTTATATAGCCTGGAGATTTATCCTTGAAAAGCTTATACACTTAGTTACCGCATTAAAAATTTTCCTGACTTTTAATTCTAAGCTTTTTTTTTTTTTAAAAAAACCAAACTAAAAAATTCATAGTAAATCATCAGAGTCTGATCAACATGGAATTTTTAAAATTTTTTAAATCTTACTTAATATGGAAGACCTTCATGTGCATACAGGCCTAAGTGCATATTGCTACAATAGCTGAGTTTTCAAATGTACAGAGACAACACTGGTCACACTTAGAATCATATCAACTGGAAGAGACCTAGAAGATCATTGAGTCCAGCCTTTGTCTCAGCCCTGTCAACCTACTAAATGATTCCCCCCAGCGCAACATCCACCCGTCTCTTAAACACCTCCAGGGATGGTGACTCAACCACCTCCCTGGGCAGCCTGTTCCAATGGCTGACAACCCTTTCAGTATAGAAATTCTTCCTAATATCTAACCTGAACCTTCCCTGGTGAGATGGAAATCTTCTATAGCAGAAGTAAGCCCAAGGGCCATAGTTAATACCAAAAGGATTACATAGAATGCTCTTCACTCAAATTGTAGAGCAGGCAGCATTGCATAGCTATAATAAAGAGGAGATACAAAAACAATAAAAAGAAGATAAATCAACTCAGTTGATTAAAAAATTTAAGAACTCTTTCTTCAAGAAGACAACAGACACTCTGTCTTTGATTGACTTGAACTAATTTACATCACATATTAATTCGGTAAGAGGAGATAATCTGGAATTTTTTTGAACAGATCCTTGCATAAAGGAAGTTCTGGAAACTTTCAAGCAGACCATAGAGGGTTTTTGAAATAAATTTTAACTATAATTTGTGGTGTAACAGATGGGTACCATCAAACTTTTTCGTCACCTGTAAATCAGGAGAGTATGCTGATATCCAAAACTAGAGGTCTGAAAAATAAACTTTTACTGTCTTCTGTCAGTTTCTCATTTCCTTAGCTTCACATAAAAGGAGAAGATTCTTAATGGGAAAATCAAGTTTCACTTTTCACAAAAATGTTGCATTAGAAAATCTGAATATGGAAAATTTTAATGTATAGCTACAAAACCCACAAGAAATTACACTTGGGAAAGGACAGCAGATGCAGAAAGAAAGCATAGAATGGATGAATTTGGTCAGTGTAGTCTATTTTTTATTGAATCTGTAGAATGTCTAGTATTTCAAGTTACTTGCTGAAAATGAGAGATTACAATTTTCAATTATATTTTTATTTGAAATTTTAATATTTTTTTAAAGAAAATGAGTTCAAAGGAAGTCAATGATCATACACTTGGTAACAAAAAGAATACAAATTGGTCAGCTTTATGGAGTTATTTCTTGGTGATGGCCTGCAAGTCAGCAAGGCTTTCAACTAATGTCAGTATTACTTAGCAGTCTTGGATGCAGGCCAGTGTCAAAGCATGGTCCTTGTTATGGAATAATCAATGCTTCCATTTTATTTCTTCAAATAACAAATTCAAAACTACTTAGGAGTACTTGGCAAAGATTCGGGAACATAATCCATAAGATGATGAAATACGGTACTTATTTATTTTGCATAAAAAATAATGACTATGCCACCTGCCTTTCTTAAGGAGGAATTGAATTAAACATTGAAGATCTATAAGCAAAAAATCTAAATGGATGTGTTTCTTGCACTGCTCCCCCCAAAAGGAAAGAGACGGACAGCTCTTATTTCAAAATACACTACTGGTTGTGCTTACAAATATTTTAGTAACTCCTACTATTTTATTAAAATGCTTGTAGCACTTTTTGTTTCTATTTATCTTCTCTACCTTATTTTAACTTATTTTTAACTTGAGAGTTCCTCATTACAGGTAATGTTGCAGCCAAAGTGTTTCCTAAATACTGATGGAAGTTGAGCAGGTTTCCTGAGCAATTGACCTGTCAGCTTTAAAAAAAAAAGAAAAAAGAAAAAAAAAAAAAGAAATTTTAAAGTCATTGAGGGAGGGCTTCTGAACTACATAAGGGAGATTGAAGTTTAAGTCACAACCCTAGATGGATAGAAAGCTCCTTCAGGGAATAGTAAAAAATAAACAAAAAATAGCGTGTAAAAGCATTTTCAAAGCCGAAAATTGCGTTGCTGGAGACAAGCTGTTTCTGAAACCAGAGGTTTATAGCATGATATATTTCTTATGACAACAAAGACCATATACAATAAACTCAAAAGCACGATTCCTATCTGAAGTAAAAGGCTCCAATTCTTAAGACTGACTAGTAATTATAAAGTATTGGGCATATATATGAAAGTTATATATAAAATGCTCATATATTTAAAAAAAAAGATAAAGGAATGAATGATGTTCATTATGAAGCAGTAAATTCCAACTTGGTTCTTACTGAATAGCAAGAAAATACAAAGGTCATTTTGAACAGGATATTGACAGTATCATAAATGCAATCCTTATGATATTTGCTTGTGGTAGTGAGCTATAAGAAGCTGTGAAGGAACAAGTAATTTGTCCCTTTAAGAGAGAAACTGTGTCCTCATCAGGGACTGTCAAAACAGATGTGATTATTACACTATACATTATCCTGTGAATTTCATCCCAGGTAGTCAAGGTAAGATTTCTTTTTTTTTCATCTTAAACTTCAAAATATTCATTAATTTTCTCTATTATCATGTAAGACTCCAAACTGTGCAATGTCCCTCAAAATATGGTATATCTCAAAAGTTAGAATGCAGTTTTCTTTCCTTGTTTAGTTTTTTTTTTTATTTCTCATAGAATACAGAACAGATGAGAAAAATAACAGGAAAAAAAACAAAAAAAGACACAACATTCAGTCTAATAGAACACAAGTCTGAAAAATAATTATATTTTTTTCTAATCTATCTCATCAAACTCTGGATGTAATCATCTATAACTCTACTGCAGTTGTCATTGGAAGAAACATTGCTTCAGAACTTCTGCTTAACTACTCATGTCTCCTTTAGAGTAACAAGCAGACTTGGAGCTTCAATATTGTTAGTGCTTATTTTTGCAGATTATTAATGTATTATCTCCTTTATATAATTCATTTATAAGTTTTTTTTTTTAAAGTGAGAAACATTACAGAAGACTGAATGTATGCTGAAAGCAAAGCTGACCAAATAAAAGAGGACTATAACAATTCCGTTTCCTTTCAAGATTAAGGTAAAACATTTTCTCAGTTGACTTCCATGTCTGGAAACTACACATTCAAACTTTAGGACACCAACTTGTGTTTCAGAATGAATACCTTGAGAATCAATCATCTTCCAAGTGTTATCTTTGAAGTTCTGATCTATTACCCCTGATACTTTTGAGATTCATCTGATATGAAACAGGAAAAGAAAAAAAGAGTGTTATTATTAAAGAACTGGAAATACTTAAAGCTCTGAACAGTTAAAACTGCAGCACTTTCATTATTTTTCTTGTTCTCTTTTGCTTCTAGAAATTACTTGTTTGTATGCTCTTCCTCCTAATTTCATATCACATGCAAATTTGCAGCGAGCACATGTCCAGGTCACTGATGAAGAAATTAAGCGATGCTGGCCTCATTACTGATGACACGAGTACACCACTAGTAGCTGGCTTCCCGCTGAGCCTGATGCCTCTGGACACAACCCTTTGAGCCCAGCAGTTTAGCCAGTTTTTAGCCCACCTCACTGTCCTTTTAAAGTGTGCATCACCAGTTTGTCTAAGAGTATATGTGAACGGAGACTGCCCTCATACACCAAGCTAGACACTTAGTTGTAGAAAGCTGGCAGGTTGGTCAAGTGTTTTCTCTCCTTTAGAAATCCATGATGACAACTCCCAACAGCATTAGATGTATAATTTTGTTACATAAATATTCTTTGTTGTTACACACTGAGTCTTTGGATGTGGAGTAGATCTCCTCTTAACAAACACACGAATTACAATGTTTTTTGGGAAAATTTGTCTTTGCCTACCAAAGGTCTCTAAGTGGGGGCACTGCACAGCACAACTTGTAAGAAATGCATTTCAAATGATCTCAGCATCCCTCAAGGCAATGCTAACAGATTAGCAGTATTTTGTGGAGATAAAATTGTTATATACCTTGTCTGTGCTTAATTGCTTACATGGATAGTTTCCCACCCACTTTCTTTCCCTCAGTTTTATCTGTGTATCCGTAGTTCTAAAGTTTCTACAAAGGAGCAAAAATTAAGGTCTACCTTAAGTTTATAAAATGGGATGCAAAGGTTAAATGTTGCTATCCACAAATAAACATGAATAAATTCCTGCAGGAAGAAATAAAGGAAGACTGATTTTTCTCCTTTTCAAATCTCCTGCAAGTTTTCTGCTTTTATATTCTTGCTTTGGATCAGATTTGCTAGAGAAATATTACTAACAATTTTTCTTCATTTTAAACCTACAGACTTTCTTTAAGTAATTTCTTAGCCTCTGTAAATTATAAATACATCTTTTTTGAAGTTGTTCGGGGGGAAAAAATAAAATAAATCATTCCTCAGCTGAAGATGCCCATACAGTTAAAAGAGATCAAACCAAATTCTCTTTGAATGAGTATTAGGATCAGACATAAGATATGATGAACATCAGACTGAAATATCACATGATTTCAATGAGATTGGCCCCAGTGTACCACAGATGTATACGTGTACGAAGGAAGTACTTGGAAAACTGAAAATTCGATTGAGACAGAAAACAACAACCACAAACCCCAGAAAACCCATTGCTACTTCATTAACTTTCCCATATCCTTCTGAAGAAGTGTTCCCAAATCAAATTCAGTTCCTCAGGCTGGTATAAAATTGGGTAGATATAGGCCACTCATGACTTTATTCATAAGTTGTAATCAACCAAAGTAAAAGGCTTGGGTAACATTAACTCAGAATTTTCAGTGCAAAAACCAGAGATCCTCTTCGACTGAACAACAAGGCACAGTAGTGATAAGAGGCGTACCGGTTGAAACGAAAGAATGATGCATTCAAAAGATAAAATTATTCAACTGGATGACCCCCAGACAGATTTTAGTGAAGTATAGCAAACAAAGGACAAAATCATGAATTGTGAAAGTTCTTATCAGCAGTCAGTGAAGAGCAAGCACAGCCAACTCAATTTCAGAGTGGCAATCCCTACAGAGACCACCATCAAATGTGAGAGTGACTCTTCCCTTGGCAAAGCTTGTGGTTAAAAAAACCTTCTATCTTGTTCATAGCCAATAAAGTGACACTGGGCTTTTAGTACGTTGGAACTACATCATGCTGAGAGCCAAAATGACTTAAAGAGTCCTTTATGCCATAATAATGACTTTATTTTCAGTGACAGATGAGTGATCCCAAGGGCAAGTCTGAAGAGTAGGTATCAGAAAAATGAACTGGGGAGCATTCGGATTTTGCCTGCGAGGATTATAACATGTAGAAACTAGCATTGCACTGAGCAGTTAAGGTGGCAGATTCTTAGGTGTCTTTGTGATATTTTCGAGATAACAAAAATGGTAAACAATGACATATCTCTTAATTGGAGTTTCTCTGGTACCTGTATACGTCAGTCATGGCAGGGCTGCAGGACTGAAACTAGTTTTACTAAACAGTAATGGGGTGTCTTACAGAGCAGAAAAGAGAGTGGATGTAACAAATAACTTGGCCTTGAATTTTTAGAAGAATATGTTTCAGGGGAGAGAGCATGTTCCCCTTCCCCACCCCCAAAATCAACAAATACGACATACTTCCAGGACCTTACAAGACATTAAGAACATCTTGCAAGAAGGAAAACCTTTGGAAACCACAGACCAGTCAGTCTCACTTATGGAGATCTCTCTGAAAATTGCTGGAAATCAGATGAAAGAAAAGGCAGTTGAGGAAAAACAAACAAAAAAACCCCCCAAAAGACGGGTTCAGTAAGGCCAAGAAGCACCTGATTTAGTTATCTTGAATAATGACACTAGCTCAAAGGACAAGATCAATGAATGTCCTACCTCTACATAGAAAGCTTTTCTAAAGTTATCTCCTGTGCTGCTTCTTTATAACCCTACTAGAGAGAGATGCTCAGCAAAAGTATTCTCTAAGAAAAAGAATTTGAGGATCTCACAAAGGCATCTAAGGCCCAAACAAAAACCTTAATATGTGCAACGTGCTGGCTGAGATTGATAAAGGTTATTTTACAGAATTGTTTTTTTCAAGATTGATTTGGTTTTGAAAATAAATCAAAGTAAAATAAAGCTCTCTTAAATATTATAAGGATATTCAGTCTCCATGGTGATAACCTGGAGAGAAGAAATACCTGCAAGAAGCTCTGCTTTGAAACCTATCTACAGTTTCTTAGTTCTTACACAATCAAATATTTAAAAATATAAGATATACAGAGAGTTTTCAGAGTTTTGTATGTTCAGTTATAAGTTTATACGTATTCAGTGTTTCTTGTTTTCTAGATCTTTTTCTAAGGACTTTTAACTAAACTACTAAATTCTGTGTTCTCTAAGGATATCTCTGGAAAGCACACGCTCTCTAAGCTGAGAGAATACACTTTTAACCTTGTGAATTGCACAGAAAAAGAAAAGCAATCCCCCTGCTGTAAGGGACAATGAATTACTTGTTTTATCTGCAACAGAAACAATTTAAGTAAGAGAAAACTTATTTTTCTTCAACCTTTAATTACTGTATATGTGAATGAAGAAGATCAATAAAGCCAAGAATAAATTTTCAAGAAAACACCTGAATTGCTTTTATTGCTATATAACAAACTAATAAAACCATACATTGATTGTTTCCATTCATAAGTGCAGCAGTATGGATGCAGCGGTAGAATGATAAAAGAAATTTAATTCGGAAGAACCGAAATATTGCAGTAATCCATCTTATTGCATTACGTGTTATTTGTTGTCATACATCTCATTAATGATACACTACAAAGAACATAGTTTGTGTTGTTTCTTTGCATCCTATCAATGCAAATGATATAAATGTGGAAAATATAGCTTTGTCTAGATTAAATTTACTGGTTTCAAACCTGCAAACTGATCAAAGGTATACAACTAGACCAGCCAAAGACAAAATTAAATTCGTAGTAAAATTCAATTCATAGAGTACATGCACACTTGTTTCACGGATATAAAAATGTCAATTCAGGACAAACAAGCCCTCATCTGCCCAGATTCTGATACATCAGTTCCAGTTCTGACATGCAGTTAAGTCATTTGATGAGAATACCGAAGTATCTTTTTTATGTAAATATGAGATTTTGGGTAGGAACCTGTGGTTCTGAGAACACCACCAAGTGAGCAGAGTAGAAAGTGCAAAGCAAAGTTAGGGGAACAGCATTGGTTGAGCTGCCTGCTCATTTACACAACTTCTGTTGTCAAAAATGAATATTCAATTTACTAAAGATGAGACTTTCATTAGTACTTTTTGATAGAAAACTGTATATCAGCAGGAGAAAAACATCACTAGAAGTTTTGCTTTAAGAATTCACACATATCTGTTCTCCAATTGACTAAGTATTTTAGTGTTTTAATGAAGTAATCCCAAAATAAAAAGTAATTTTTCAACCTACATAAAAAGTTCAATACATCTCTTCTGAGAAAGGCAGTTTAAGGTCTGCATTCAACCCTCCAAAAATTATCTTATTTGGGGATCCAGGTATGCTGCAGGCAAAAGTGATGATTTCAGCATCTGTAAGCATATATGAACTTTACAGCAGCAAACCCACCCCTCACATTTTAATTGCAGCAGTGGAGAGCTCAGTTCAGCCTTGACTGCTCAGCAGACCACCCGGGACTCTTATCAGAAGCAGCTCATTATCAGAATCAGAGTTGAACCACACGCTATCAGTGAACACATTTTAGCAGCTCCAGATCTAGTTAACTAAAAGATAGCTCCAGCTCGTGTGTAAGAACTCCACTCATGTCTCTTAGCCATGACACAGCACATGTACTGCTGTACCCTGCTGCTGGTATAATTCATCTTCCCACTTGACACTGCTCTGAGCTTAGTAATGGGAAAGCAGTGATGCCCTCACCTTCAGGGCTGAGAGCCTTACACGGAGGTCCCCCCAAGAGGAAATTCTACAAACCATGCCACCAGTTTAGAGGAAATACATTCATTCCATAAAGTCCTTGAATACGTTATATAAATCTGAGGAGTTAATCAAATGACGTCACTTTAATGTCTGTGTTCTTTTCGAGGGGAATTAGTGCATTTGCTTGAAGAGTAAACTCTTCTTTAAAAAATAAACAAGCAAAGTATGCATGTAAAAGAGAGCAAAGACATTGAATGAGTTTTCGATTCCATGATACATTTTAACTTCCATATACATCAAAGTTAAATCATTTCTGCTTCTGTGAAAAAAAGCAGGGAAAAGCGTTCCCCTCTGTATCACCCAATAAACACTAATATCTGGTGAGCAGGAGAGTTCTTGGGTATCCACTATATTGACTACGTCTCTAGCGACTATGAGAGTCCAGAAAGCCTGGCTCAATCTTATATTTCTACAGCACCAAGGTCAGTTCTGTAAGTGACAAAACAGCAAATGTCACATGGACATGTCCTGTGCCTGGGGAAACACCATACAGCCATATCACAAAACCCTATCGTAAAGCTTAATACAGCTCCAGAGGGTTTTTTCATCACTTTCTCATTTCACTTGCATTTACAAATGCAACAAACTTTAGCATAACTACTGGGCAAATTGGCCAATGTGGAGATAGTTCACAAGAACTGCAAGATAAAAACCAAATCTCTTGCTCTGTATACACACCACTTTTATAATCTAGGTAACAAGTGTTTTAATAGATGTAAGTAGACCTGCAATACCAAAATATTTTAGTTCAAATACTTTGTCCAGTTAATGATCAGCTCCATCTCTTTTCTTCTGTTAATTTGAAGGTATTTACTGATAAGTCTACCTGATTTTCATGAGACTCACAGGATTAGTGTGACCTTGTGTTAGGCTACCGGTAGACTTTGCATCCTGTTCCTTTACAGTAGCTACATTTGTGTGCATTTTTTTCTGAGATTTGGTAGCAGCTCTGAGTGAAATGAGGACCCTAATTTCTCTCCTTGCTCTCACTTGAGACATAGCTTTCCATGTTTAACAGAACCAATATTCTACAATACAAGCCTCTGTGCAAGCAAATTGTAGCTCTCCCGTACAGTAACAGAACATGGAACAATAACAGACACCATCTACCCACAGAAAGGAACTAGGAAAAATGCACAAACCATGGCTAATGTTCTGCAACCTCTAAGAAAAAGTATGCTCCTTGAAAAATTATACAGCCTGGAAACCTGACACCAATTCCATGAAGTCTAAATACTGGAAAATTCATACTAAAGAGGTTCATGCATTAGATATGCTTTTAAATAGATTTGTTGTACTAGATACTAAGGTCTAACAGAACCCTTAAAAATTTACACATATATAAACCTCAAAATAGTCTAGTTAATTTAATGAACTCTAGAACTTCAAAATTGTAAAGAAAATATTAGATTACAGAAACTACTTTACAGGTACTCGCACATTTCCATGGCAAGGTAGTATAGGAGAAAACAAATCCACAGTCAAATATCCTTTTTGTAGATGTCTTTCCACTTCCAGAAGGCAGAATACAGCCTTACCAATTTATTCTTGGTAGCAGTGTTTGGTACTTAAATGGTCGTTTATGTATTTATGCATTGACTGCTCCATTGTTTTCCCTTCCCCTCAAAAGTCTGATCAACGTCAAAGCTGTAATATTTGCATTTACTTAGAAATACTTAATTACCAAAAGTTTCATTATAGACTTATAGCTAGTAATTAATATTTTTAGCTACTACTATAAAATAAATATTATGAACAAGATTTTGTAACAAATTCTACGTATGGTAAGGTGACAAGTAAAAAAAATATCTATACACTGAAGTGATCAAAACTCAACACTGTTGGGGAACGTACTGTTACTTGAATATAGACTTTTTCATTACCTAGGACAATACTGCTACTCTGTTAAACATTGTAAGATCTTAGTTTTACAGAGAAAGAGGACGAAGAGACTACCTCACACATTTATTAACACAAGAGTGAATCAATTAAGAGAAATGGGAAACTGCAATGTTCTCATTTATGAAAGTACTTGAGACTTTTGTATATACATAGCAGATAGATTTCAACAGACAGAATTGTCCTTGAATGCATTTAGGGTAAATGGACTTTTCATTCCTGTAAGCTTTTGTTGTATGCGTATTAAAATTCTCTGCAGATGATTGCCTGAAAACTATTGTAACATTCCTCTCTGATCATAGATCATCACTCGCATGGTAGAAAGAATTTAAGAGCTTTCCAGTATTTCAAAATTATTTCATTAATTCATTTATGATGTTAATATAAACAGCATAACTGAATCAAAATGAGTAAGTTTAAATGAGCTACATGGAATTTCTGAATATATTATATCTTGATTTTCTTTTTTCCTCTGTAACAACTTGCTGTTATATGATAAAACAATTACATGTAAGCAACAAGAAAAATTGTTTACTTTAAAAAAGTAAATCCTTGCAGTTTAGCAAGATTGCCTGTACCTAATGAGAAAAAAAAAAAAAGGGAAAAAAAATCACATTAGCTAATACTAACAAGAACTAAAGCATAAACAAAACCATTTCTTAGTTCACTGCATTTTGCCAATATCACCAATCTTGTTTTGCTAGAGTTCACATCAAATGAAGAATTAAACGTTCCATTCCATTCCATTGCTGAGGTCATTTAAAATATGAAATATACATGCTTTGAATTTCCTTTCTTTAGGATAAGACTTTTCTTTTAAGAGGAAAGCAAGGTTTCAGGAAAAAAAAAATTGTCACGAAGGAAGCTTCACTGTTAGGGTATTCTCAAAGCAAGCAAACTTCTACTGGTTACTCATTTAGGAGGTGTAAGAATTAAACTTTGTAGTTTGAGACTGAAGAAATTAATTTATATCAGCTGTAAATTAAGAAAAAAAGATGAAAATCACCTACCTTTCGGGAATGGATTTCTTTCACGTATAGTGGAAGTAGAAATTCAGATATTCCTTCAAGTCGTATTCCTTTTTTAGTGACTCTCAAATTTCCCATTCCATCCTACAATCAATAATATATATATATATTCACTTCAGGAAATGACCTCATCCAGAACAAGCTGAAAAGAACACAGTAGCTGGCCTAATACCTAAAAATAATGAGTGCTGTCACACTTTCCCCATCTCTCCCCCAATGATCTTGGACAGGAGCTAGATGGGAGATTATAGGCAAAACTTCACCTAGGGTTGGGGTATTTAACTGTGGAACTGCACCTAACACAAAAATACAAATGTAGATCATCAAGTATTTCTTCACACTAGAGGTGAAGCTGGATTTTGAAGTACATCCGGTAAGTAAACCAATTTGTTAATTTTCTCTAAAAAATTCCAAAATATAACATTTGGTAAAGCAATCTATTCTGTTTATGTAGTGAAATATTACAAAAAATATGATGTTGTAGTTATGTCTTGACTCAACGGATTTTGCTATTCTACAGGAAGAAAGAAAGAGAGGGTTTTTTATTAGTAGTTGTTCCCTAAAATATAAGCATAGAAAAGTGGCACATAATAAGGCTTCAGCTGTATTCTTACAGGAAAAACAATGAAATTTGCTCAATATCTAAGAGGGAGGATCATTTTGCACAGTTGGAAATTCAGGACTTTTAATCCCTAGATTCTTGTTACTGTACAACCATTGGAATTCAACTTGATCCGTTTAAGTGCACAATTAGCAAATTTAACCTAATTGCTGATTAAACATTTTGAAGCCATTGCTGACTTTTGTGCAGCAGAACAGTGAGAACTTGCATTTCTACTCTCTTGGCTGAATTGTGAAACAAGTAACCTCCACTTGCAGGGCAGTCACAAACAGCAGGATAACAGTGTCCTCAACTGCTATAGCTGAAGCTGGAAGAGGGCACTGAATTTAACAACATTATACTTATCTAAAGAAACTGTAGCCACTATATCACTATAGCTATACCCTTTCTGGAACAAATATTGATGTCAATATGACAGATGTTTGCTTGACACCACCACATCCACATCCGAAGCAAGACTGTGAAAATGTAAATTCTTCAAGAAAACAAAAAGAATTACATATTATACAACATAATTCAGCTGCTATCATTTCCCAAACACTACAAGGATATAGTGATAGATAGCTTTCCACACTATAACAGATTTGCAAGGAACATAGTGTTGGGAATCATGCCTTCACATGTGAGTTATACAACTAGAATCCTAGATGCCTATGACTACAAATCCAGAAACTACCAGGATCAGAAAATAAATAACTCCTTTCCAAAGCAGAGAAAATACGGAATAACAAAACCACTGTTAAGGCAATCTATAATACAGATTTATTAAAGTAATAATATGCCAAGAGAAATTTACAGACTCTGCAATAGTACACCTAACGTTTAGCAAAACTTGTAACTGGTTACATAAAGTGAAGAACTGGGTTTTTTTGTTAGAAAATTGTTATTTGTATTCAAACTACATGTCATGGTTTAATTCTGCCCAGCAACTAAGCCCCACAGAGCCGCTCACTCAATTCCTCCCAGTGGGATGGAAGAAAGAATCAGAAGGGTAAAAGTGAGAAAGCTCATGGGTTCAGATAAAGGCAGTTTAATGGGTAAAGCAAAAGGTCTGTGCACAAGAAAAGCAAAACAGGGAAATCATTCACTGCTTCCCATGGGCAGACAGGTTCTCAGCCACCTCCAGGATAGCAGGGCTCCAATATAAGTAATGATGACTTGGAAAGACAAAATGCCATCACTCAATGTCTCTCCCCTTTCCTTCTTCTCACTCCAGCTTTTATTGCTGAGCATGATGCCATATGGTCTGGGACATCCCTCTGGTCAGTTGGGGTCAGCTGTCTCAGGTCTGTCCCCTCCCAACTTCTTGTGCACCCCCAGACTGTTGGGGTGCTGTGAGGTGACTCTGTGTAAAAATTACTCAGCGATAACTAAAATATCATCCATGTATTATCAGCACTCTTTTCAGCACAAATCCAACACACAGCTGTGTACAAGGTACTGTGAAGAAAAATCAACTCTATCCCAGCCAAAACCAGTACACTATGACAGCTGGATTATCAAATAATGCTTCGTAAGAAATAATGTTTTGTTTTAGAACATTTTTCTTAAATATGAGATGTCTATACAAATCATTTAACATATAAAACCTCAGGCATTTGTAGACTAACAGAGCGCAGTATGAGACAGTGGTGCCTATTTCTGAAAAGGAAGTAAGATAATTAAACTTTTCTTTTGAATGTGAAATCCACATCAATAGCTATTAATCCTCAGTTCCAGCAATCCTGTTTTTCTATATATGTGATAGTAACAGCATATAAAAACATAATGGAAAAGCATAAACTAAGAAAAAAAACCAACCATGCCGGATTTTTGGCAGTGAATAAATACTCAACAAGAATTAGATGCCGATTTATAGATCTGGACATAAGCATATTTTCTAACTGAAAAGGCAAACTCAGTATGTTGTTTTATCTGCTTCTATGGAACGTTTGTGTCTGACAGGTGCAAAATAATATTCACGATAAAAGTGAAAACAAATAAACAAACAAACAAAAGTCCAACTTCCAGAAAACTGGAAATGTTGTATTAACGTTGCCTAGGAAATTTCCATCCGCTCCATCTTGCATGATAAATTCTCTAATTATACCTAATATTTATCCTTCTGAATCCCAGCTAAATCCACACAAGGTTGGCGCTACTCTTAATCCACCGTTACTCACTGCTTTGCTTTCATCTTATGCTATTTTCTTTGCTCTGTGTTTATTGTACTGTTAAAACCCTGCTTTGAAGACAGTACTGTCAGTTTCCCTCTTGGCTACTGTTCTCATAAGTGTTTATTACTGAAGTTATACAGTTCTTCACAACTATTAATTAATTTTCAAAATAACTTTCAGTGGTTTTATATCAAGTGACACTGTTCTTATGTGACTGAAAGGGAACTGAAGCAGGGAAATTAATTTGTTCAGTAATTCTTGGCACTTACCATACTTTCTCTATTTTCAGCAGTAGGAGTTAATTAGTATAGCAAGTTTTAATCGCAAGAGCCTCAGAAACAAACTAATGCCAGAGTCTATTGTTTCCACAAGGGCTTCCCTTTTTTGAGTGAGGTTTCCCTCATTCTCGAGTTGCTCAGCAGCGAGCCACCCACCTACCAGTGTCCAGGTTTGAATACAGACAGACTCTGGACAGACAGAAACATTCTACTTTCAGTAAAATTACATTATTCAGTGAGCGAAGTGTGCAATGACTGATGTGAAATAAGGCTGAACAGTGAAATAAAGAAAACAGTCAGACATATACTATGGATGCTTAATGAGGCTCTACCCATTCAAAGAATCACTGCCTAGTGTATTTTATTCTTCAGTAACTTCCTATCCAGCTTTAAGAGGAGTTGGAATAAGAAAAGTTTCTTGGTTTATTGAATTAGAACTATGCTGTTACAGAGAAAAATTTAAGGGTTTTCAGAAATAACATAACATTGTTAAAAAGTTATTAGGATTGAATCAGAGAGAGGTCCAGTCCTCCCGGCTCATTTAATGCACTTATGGCCGTGAAGATCAGTTCAACTTTGGGGCTAAATCTAGAAAGATGAAAATTAATATAAAAGAGTTTAAAACAGAACCACACAAGAATTCTGTCTTAATACATATTTGCATCTTCCTGTAGATATGATTTTGATGTAATATTAGTATAATTAATTTTGGTCATTCCTTCTGCTAATCTTCCAAATAAATTGCCTAAACTACTTTAGGTTTTCTTGGCAATGAATACTTAGATCATAATTTTGATGTGATTTGATTTTACTCATGTGAAAAAATACACTTGAGTGAAGTATTCCAGTACTTTCTTACAAAAAGCAAATGCTAAATTCACATACCTTACAGATATTAAAACATAATAATAAAATCATCACTATCAGTGTTTTATGGCAGTCTTACACCGCATTACATTTCAGTCCTGAACACCAGAAATTCAAACAGGCAGCTGTTAAAACCTCAAAACAGGAAGACTAAACACTTATTTTATGCTGTAGCTTGTCTAATAACTGCAGCAGTCTAGGAACAGTTCTACTGAATTTGAACACTATTTTCAAGTCAATAAAGTCCCAAACTGTACTTATTATAAACCTCTGATACTTATTATAAACCTGTGACAAAGGGAATGTAACTTCGAATCAGAGCATATTAAAAACAATTACCCCCATTCAGAACTTTTTCAGGTGTTGACTTTTATATGAATGGGCAGAGATTAATGTTCTCAAGTGGTCCTGTAAATGATATATAAGAAAGTCTGAAGTTAACTCACACTGTTTTAAAACAGAGGATAATCTTTTAAAAGGTTATTGACAAGGTGCTGCAAATTCTTCAAGGGTGTACTACTTACATATTACGTTCTATCTCTGCCCAATAAACTGTTGAAGTAGCATGTTTTGTGATTACTACAGATAGCAAAGCATAGCACAGAACTAGGAACACTTCTAACAAGTCAGGTGGATTGCCAACAATTAATCCGAACTAGTTCCAGGTAACACATAATACTGTATAATAAGATGTCGTTTCTTTACTCTTTCCCTCAACCACCCTAAAATAATGTATTTAAACACTAAGGCGTTCTAAGGAGCAAGTACAAATTGCTGATAAACAAGAAGTGTGCAAAAACAAAGTCAGCAATCTGCATGATAGCCAGCTCCTCGGGGATCAAATCCATATGCTTAATACTAAAAAGCCCATTAAGCCTATGGGTAGTACTACTATGTGAAAGACATGAAAGTGTAGAAAACCTCTACAATTCCTACTTAAGATCATAGAATACAGAATTCCTTAGTCTGAAAAGAAAATTAGGAGAGTACAATACTGCAATTCAGGAATTAAAACTCTCATTAAGTGAGTTGAGAACAGAGTACTGCTAGATCCACCAATGTCATGCGTCTCGCAAAGTGGGCAGTTAGAAGACAGCAAAGGAACCTACTAATTAAAATGCAAGCTTTTTCCTTAGGAATATATACTTGAACTTATTTCCAGAAACACAGAAAAAAGTAAAAAGTGAAATACTGGTTAATTTGAACTGACTAAAATATGAATAAATGAAAATTTTATATTTCAGCTTTGTGTGTTTTTATTTATAATAAAATACACCAAGTACCTGTTTCAGTACTTTACAGCAGGAACAGTAAAGTAGGTGGTGGGCCAGGATATCCATTATTATCAATAATATTCAAGTTTTTCAAAAGTTATTCTATTAGATATGATATTCTACTTGTTTTCTGACTATATATTTAAATCCAGACTTTATCTCCAAAAGCTCACAGTCTGAAGAGGGAAGCACTGTACAAAACACAGAGTGGGGAAAAGAAAAGAGTATTTAAACAAAGTGCCTGAACACAACGTCCTATAAATAACAAGCATTCACTGCCTGTTGCCTTGTAGGCGTCATATCAGAGTCTAAACCTTAAAAGGAATCTGGGTGATTTAGTTGCAGCGCTACGAAAGATCACAGAGGAGAAAAAAAGAGAGCAAGACGCAGAAAAAAAGATGGTTGAAGCAATGAAGCAGTGGTGAATTATACTGGAGATGGAAAAAGAATACTGAATTTGATATGATGGTATGAAAAGTAGATTATGTAGAGGGACAGCGATGGGGACAATTACGAAAACAAGACAGCAGCTACATTGTTGATACAATGGAAGAGATACGCACAAGGTTGGGACAAAGATGACAAGGGAAACTATATGTATTGTGTTAACACACAGAAAAAGCTGGATTTCATACAGAGAGTATAATTATAGTTGAAGAAAAATAGTGCTTAGATATGGTTATGGATGTATAGTCCAAAGAAAAACACGTAGGCAGCTACAGTCTTGCATAAACAAAAAGGGTAGTGGTGTCAGCAATGCAAATAGAGGGTATTTTCCTGAATTAACAGGAAAGATAGACATGAATTTCAGTAAATAAAATACTTTCAGAAAAAAGTAAAATAATTTCAGAAAATAAAAGCTGACACTGTGGAGATATCAGGGGAAAAGTGGGGAAGAAATTTAATACAGTGCAGCAATGTTAAAAGGAAAAAAAAACACCTGTAGTAATTCAGTAGTGACAATGAGATTTTAAGCGGAAAAGCTTTTAGAAAAGTCAGACTACTACTAAATGGAATTAGAATAGTCTGAATATATTTCGTTCTTTAGAATGTTTTTTGAATATGTGGAGCATATCCTGGCTTCTTCAATTATAAAAGTAGTCTTGAAATGAAAGTAAAATCTATATGTGCATATGTTAATAGGAAATATATAAATATCCAGACCAGACAATAAGATCAAATGCATCTTTCGTGCTAAGAAGTTTGATTTTGTTTCCTGGTCTAGGTAGTTAACGTTATTTTTCATTCATACATAGATGTGTCCTTTAATGTGAAGTCAAAATTTGAATATTTTGTGTGATTTTTTTTCATAAACTGTTCCAGATTAAAGCACAACCTTCCTAGAACTCTTAATTTAGCATTACTGGAATATTTTACAGTAATTATCATTTGCATATTATTAAAATACATATAGTCAATAAATTTGGGAAAACATAGACGTTAACTATGCAGTTCTTCTCAACCCAGATAGCTGACATTCAGGAATTTAAACAGTAAAGACAAGACTTTCAGACCCATTGAACACCTGCAATTCCTACTGACATGACGGGGCCAGAACGACATGAAGTCTAGACCAAATAATACAGAAATGAGCAATCTTATACTTAACATCTTTTAAGCTTTTGGACATGAAACTAATTATTTTCTTTATTTGGATGCATGTTCCCTGCTCTACCATTTTATTCAATGTTCTGTTTACAATAAAATTCTGTGATTTGGTGATTGTCTTCTTAAACTAATAAAAATAATTTCTATATCAATACAGCCTCTTACAATCAATATTTAACAAGTCAGAAAATGCAGAACACTCCTTACAACTCCATACATTATGCAGGTGAAATGAAAATATAAAATATACTCAGGGAATGGTAAGTTTTCCTCTCCATAATCATGGCAAAATTATTAAGTAAGAAGTAATGGAGTCAGTTATAGGACACCAAGAACCCAGTAAAGATAGGCAAACAGGCTGGAAACAGAAAAGAGAGAGATGAAGTGATTCAGTATAGAAAATCTGTCCCTCGTCCAAAGGTAAATACTGAGAAGCTGTAAATCCAGAACTATTATTCCTTGACTCTTCCATATTTCCTTTCTTTCTCTCCATATATAGAATCACAGAATCATTCACGTTGGAAAAGACCCTTGAGATCATCGAGTCCAACCTTTAACCTACTCTACAAAGTTCAACTCTAAACCATAATCCCCAACACCACATCTAAATGACCTTTAAACACATCCAGGGATGCTGACTCAACCACCTCCCTGAACAGACCCTTCCAACGTCTGACTGCTCTTTCTGTGAAAATCTTCTTCCTAATATCCAGTTCAGACCTGCTTTGTTGCAGTTTGAAGCCATTCCCTCTTGTTCTATCACTAATTACCTGTGACATGAGACCAGTACCAACCTCTCTAAAAATGTCCTTCCAGGTAGTTGTAGAGAGTAATGAGGTCTCCTCCTAGCCTCCTCGTCTTCAGATTAAACAGCCCCAGCTCCTTCATTCGTTCTTCATAAGATTTATTCTCCAGGCCCTTCATCAGCTTCATTTTCCTCCTCTGCACTCGCTCCAGCACCTCAATGTCCCTCTTGTATTGAGGTAGACAAAACTGGACACAATACTCAAGGTGTGGCCTCACCCGTACCAAGTACAGGGCGACAATCACCTGCCTACTCCTACTAGTCATGCTGTTTCTAATACAAGCCAGGATGCCACTGGCCTTCTTGGCCACCTGGGTACACTGCTGGCTCATATTCAGCCACGTGTTGATTAGAATCCCCAGGTCCCTTTCTGCCAGACAGCTTTCCAGCCACACTTCCCCAAGCCTGTAGCATTGCCTGGGGTTGTCCCCCAAGTGCCACATATGAAGTCAAACTGATAACAGAATGTAATCAATTATTTTTTTTCTATAGACTTCAAGTCTAGAAAACAAATTTAAAACGTAACTATTTCAGTATGAGTTCAATATTTCTCTATTTGACTATAATGTGGAATTTATTGAACACTGAAGGAAAAAGAAATAAAAACCCCAGTGAATCCAATTCTGTAAGAAAATGTAAAAACAACTGAAAGGGAACCAAACAGCAAGGTGGAAGCTCCCCCTTCTCATCAACTCCGTAATGTTCTTGGCAAACCATGGTAATGACTCATGTTACCACACACAGAAAGGGTGAATGTAACACCAGAGAAAGGACTGGATAGCAAAACTTTGTATATATTGCTTTTAATTCCATCATTATTGAGAGAAAGCTGTAATAGTTGTATATTTTGGATGCTGAGTGTTAATATCACTGTAGCTGGACTAATAATACCATTGTGGTACGACTGCTAATTTTTTAATTAGAGTAATAATAAATTATTGGGCGTGGGTATGTTTATTTAGTCTACAGAAATTACACAGGTTATTTAAGCTACTTCCTTGCCTTTGAGGCTTGGTTGTAATTTTGACACAACATCCTGAAGATAATTTAGTCATGCTGAAAATTTAGTCACACATTATCCTTGTATTTTTTTTTCAAGTAAATCGTTGCCTGACTTCAGAAGAGCAATGAAAAAGATTGCTAGCATACTGACACTAGAGAACAATAAACAAATACGTTATATACAAATGTAGTCATATTTATTGATAAATAAGAAATATTTACCTATAAGAAACAATAAGAAATTTTCACAACCCAATTGTTTGTTATGTACGCATAAGTCTCTAATCAACATGTTAGAGCAGAAGCTCTGCTGTTCCTCTAGAAATCTCTGCAAACAATTTTTAGGACCTACGCTTCTCATATATTCCAGCCTCTACTCTAAACTGATGCTAGATTACCTAGATTTTGAGAAGTAAAAAGATCATTCGGGCGGAGATGCCTTGTAATTCATTCAGTCACATACATGTAATAGGTTGTGTTAGTGCAATTATATATTTGTTGTTTTTTGTGCTTGCACCTTGCCCTTTCATGAGTCTGACACAACCAAAATTGCAAGCCTTATGCCACTAAACTTTATTATAGGTTCATGCTAATCTCTGCTTAAAAATATTTCAAAACCATTTCAGAAGAAACTAGCTAATCAAGAGAGGTGAATTCTGTAGCATGAGTAAAGTTACACAATGAAGCAGTTTCTCAAAATGCATGTATTTTAGTTTATAAGTACAGAGTTTATTACAAGCATTACTAATCGCTTCGACAGCATTTACTCCCAGTCAAAAATGATAAAGCATGTGTTGAATTGAGTTGTGAGCTTCGTTGAGAGGTTCTTCAAAAGACTACCATTGTCTTGTACTATTGCAAAATGGGCTAGACCTTTGCTATCCCTGCCATGCTAGTTTCATTTTTTTCATGTTCTTTGCCTTGAAGATAGATTCTATATCTTCTTTAGGCAATTTATTATATTGTCTAATCTATCTTTTTTGTTAGAAGTATTTTCTTTATATGTAACTTGAATCTCAAATGCTATAATACAATTGCTTTAATTCTGTTTGTCCTTCAGAGGCATAATTGCTCTGACTAAAGAATCACAGCTCACTGCTTTTCCTCGTATGCTATTTTCCATCTTAATGCTTCTTGTTACTCCTAGTCTGCCTTTGGTTCATCCACATCTCGCTAAGAAGTAGACTTTAAAAAACCAGAACAAGCACAGCCTGTGAACACTTACCATGGCTAAGCAGAGAATAATCTCTCCCTTGTTCTTTTCAGCATATCTGTATTTCTGCAAAATTCTTCTATTACGGATTTATGATATGCTTTAAATCAGATACGTGTTATCAGAACAAATGAATTTAAAGACTGGATTTCACAAGCTGACTGGAAAACAGCTCCTCTTTGTGTAATCATTAGACTACTTACCCTACATTTGATAGGACCAACTTTTTTTTTTCCTTCTTATCCTGAGACAACTAAAATCTATTGATGACTGTTAAAATCACTTTACTCTAATAATCACTCTCTCAGTAACAATCCAGTTTGTACATATAATTAAAGTTTTATTGGAAAAAAATAAGTAATTTCTAATCAGTATCCTTAACATCAAGATTCTTTTTCCTACAAGATTTCTTTTAATATTACCAATAAAAAAAATCATGCTGCTCTATCAGAAGAGACTGAGAACCATTTACTATAAACCTTGCAAGTTAGGACTCTCATGTGCAGATGTGAGTCCTAGACTTAAACCATTCCTTGATTTAGATTGCAGAATCCAAAGAAATAGAACTCTAGAAGAGCAAGTCAATAAAAATAGCTGGGGACACCACATAAGAGTATTAAGATGCAATTTTTCAATTTTATGAGGATTCGTTCATTTAGGGTTCTTACGGTAACTAGGCAGAATGACTCAGAAGGTACCTTCCTAACCATTTTTGTACAGTGTGACTCTATTTACTACAGGGGAAGCCTTAACTCACAAGAACCTCAGGAGGTATACAACCTCACAGAGGTACTGAAGTACCTAAAGCCAAGCAAACCCTTCAGTAACTCCTTGGATTGACAGTTATATTCAGCAGTGTGCTTTCCTTATAACAACAAAAATATCGTTAAGTAGGACTTATTACACTGCTTCCTTGATCACACTGTAGCAAAAAGCAGTGAAGAAATCAGTTTCCAGTTTGCTGTCAAAACCAAAAAATATTATTTTAATGTGTTTTTTTTGTAAAAGCCGGGGTAGACTCGTGAAACTTCGAGAGCATCCTCCACCCTCAGGTAGGAATTGGACCTGCCTCTGCCCAGGGCCAGGCCAATCAGTGCCTCTGCCATCAAGGTATTTAAGAGGTGACCCCATCGTTCTTTATTTCTCTTTTGGTTTCACCTTGTATTGAGCTGTCCTATCTTTAATGTTGGGGAGTTTTTTTGTTGGAGGAGGGAAAGGTGAGAGAAAAAAAAAAGGAACGTCACCCTGAGGAGAAAGAAAGAGAGGAGAGGCCCTGAGAAGAAAGGAAAAGGTGGCTGCTGGAGCAAGACCTTTCCCCCGTTGTGGCTGAGACCTCAGGAAGGTGACTGCATGCTATCCGAGGAGACTGATGGCGTGAGAGTGTCCAGCATGCGTCAATATGTGCAGAGTCCCATACCAGAGGGGAGAGAGACTAAGAATCAGCAGAGGACACAGCCCTGATGTACTCACAAGGAAGAGGATTACCTCTTGTGAGGTGGACACCACGTAGCAGAAGAGAGAGACTGCAAGGAGCCCTCTTTCTCAAGAAGGAGCTGCTATAGACAATAAGAAGTGGCCAGATGGACTGCACCCACTATCCTCTGTCCCGCCTTGCATAGATGGGGAGGAAGGAAGTAGCTGGGAAGATGGGAGGGGTGGGGGGGGCGTGAAGGGTATTTAAGATCAAGTCCTGTTTATTGATGTATTCCTCTTACTTTCCAACCTCGTAAATGGTGGTGGTGAATTAAATCTGTTTTTCTCCCCAAGTCACTCTGGTTCTTTACCCATCATATTAAATGGTAGATTATTACCCTCTCTATCCTTAATCTCAAACCCTTGAGCCTTTTTACTTGAGAATGTCTCCCTCCACATCACTGTGAAAATGGGGGTGGGAGCAGGAGCGAGCTAGAAGCTGTGTGGTTCTTTGTCCCAGTCAGCTTGAACCATGACAGAGAGAAGAGTGTTGTATCACACTTGCTAGTTGCAAAATTTTACTTTAAGAAGTGCAACTATCTGACATTTTAGTCTTTATAGTATGTAAATTTATACACATTAGTATTCCTGTACAAACACTGCGTGTTTTTCAAAACAGCTACCACATGTTTTCAATAAGGAATACCGTGCCCTGTTGATATACCCAATAAAATAAATGGGACTCAGAGCAAAGCAGCTCACTAACAGGGCAAAGGAAATTAAGGTGTAAGAAACGCCACAAAGTTGCTTGAAAATAACACCTCCTTTATCTAACAGTCTGATCAACAGAACACTCATCTCCTGATAATATCATGCTCCTTTTCTGCAGTCCAAAGGGTTTAAAAATCATAACCTTCACTTTTTTTGAGGAGTGTTATACCCACAATAATCAAGAGACCTACCTAATCTCCTTGCAGATAGCTCAGCATGGCAAAAGGCCATGCTGAGAAGTTGTCAGTTATATTGGCAAACACAAGTCTTGTAAAGAATCTCTGCAAGTATTCTTTAGGAAACAAGTAGAAGACTCATGAGCAAAGTGAGGAGTGCATATGATTCAAAAAAGGATATCAAGAACATGCTAGGCATGAGGACTTCCAATGAAAGTAGTTGACCAGCTGGAAAGTAATGTAGGTGTACCAGACATGGAAGATGAATCTGGCATCCTCCAAAGAAGCAGTTGATTATGGAAGCAGCAAATAGTCCAATCCCCAAAAGCAAAGGAAGAACCCATCCTTGTTCCAGAAAAAAAAAAAAAGCAGCTATACATCCGTAAAACCAATCTATGACTAGATTTAAGACTCACCAGTCATCTGATTATTACTTCATGCAGCTCATGGGTAATTATAGCAATAATGTAACAAGCTAGGGAGAGAAGAAAATGGAAGAATTCAAATTCATGTAGCATATCTTGTTGAGGAAAAGCAGTGAGGCAGCAAGAATGAATACACTTGTTCTGAAACTCAGATCAAAAGGGAGAAAGAACTACTAAATGACTGCAAAGGATAGTTATAAACAAAAAAAAACACAACAAAGCACCAAAAAATCAGAAAACCACATACAGAAAAAACCCAAACCAAACAAGCATCGGTGCTTTGGGGTCAAGCAGATGATATAAGTGAAGAATAAACCAGAGCACAGACTTCAGTGATAATGGAAGTTACTGACTAACAGTCTTTGCGAATGCAGCAGGAGACAGACTGAAGAGGAAGCTCCTGAAATTGTTTCATGAAAAGAGTGATGAGGGTAGGGGCTGCTTCACATTTGCCTCTAATTAACACAGAAGAAACAGCTAAGAGTGTAAAGATTAAGTAGTAATGTAGTTGAGATTGGTCATAAAAGGACAGAATTCTTAAAAGTTAGATTAGAGGGAAAATAGCTCAAACTAAAAGCAATGTATTTCAAGGTGGCAAACTTCAGTAAAAGAAATCTTAGAGAAGATTTCCTGGGAGACTTGTCCAAGATGAAAAAGGAATTACAGTGAAGTGGTAGCTACTTAATGAACTACTTCACCCAAAGGAGAAGAAATGCTTCTGATAGATACTGAAAAATGTCAACATTTTTAGGGTGGGTTGTTTTTTTTTCTTTTTAAATTTCTCCTTTAGTCAAAAGGTTAACATAAATTCGTTTTCTGTTTTAATTGGTGCACCAGTGATAAAGGATTAAGATCCTGCAGGGAAAGGATGATTGCATTTACAAATGCTTATATAAGGTAGGTATTTTCAAGCCAGTTAGTAAAATGAACTTCATCCTGAGGTACCCCAAATCTGCAAGCCATAGATTAGCAGCTAAAATGTGTCTACAACAGTGACATAGCTCAGAGCAGTAGAGTGCAGCAATCCCTTGTTTCCCCACTTACTCCATGTTGGCTCAGACTGTGGGGCAGTTTTTCTGCATGTGAAGGGGATTCCTTTTGGATGAAATTAAATCAGAAGATCTGTTCAAAATGCAGCAACAGTCTCTAAAAGGAACAGAAAGGTCTCAATCAATGTGTGATCTGCAGCACAAGGAAGTCCCACAGCAAGTACTAAGCGCACATGCACTAACAGAATGCTCTCAAAGCACAGAAGTCTCCTATGTTCTTCTGTTTCTTGCAACACTTAAAAAGCCAAAGGTCCTGAGGTCAGTAACCAGCTCACACAGATGCCCTCAGCTCCTAGCTAAAGGCATTCCTTTAGATTACACCAAAATCTCCTATAGTTCAAATATACTTTTTCTTCCTTCAGCTGCTGTATCCCCTTTCAGTTCTGTTCTGAATTGCTTATCTCGTTTGCGTTTTTCTTTTCTTGATTAATAATGATTCCCCTTTTCCATCTTTCCTTCCCAATTAACTTCTTTGGTCTCATAGAAGATTTAACACCTTGCAGTCATAGTGCCAGATCACGTTCAAGGGTCTCAGCTGTCTTCCCTTGCATCTCTAAGTTCTGCATCTACTGCCATTCAATCCCTGGTCTTTGCTGTCCATACTCCAAACTCTGCATGCCCTCTCTCACTTATCCTGCCTCTTCCTCATAATCATGAAGAGCTGAGAGGGTGGAAGTCATTACTTTTGTGGAGTCCACTTCACCATTTCCTCCTACCACAAGATTTAAGACACCATTTCTTCCATTCTGAGCCCCTGTCTGGCCAATACCCAAATTCAGAGTCAGGAAACAGCAAGCATTATACATTACATGGAAGCAAATAAGAACAAAAATAAGACTTGCTTCCATGAAAAAGGACATGAGAATACTCATGTTGTCCTTTCATCTCCACTAAATGGATGAGAGGAAGCTCTAGCACTTGCTGAAGCAACACTCACAAGCCTAAACACCTGGAAGCAAGATTTTCATAAAATCATAGAATCATTTAGGTTGGAAAAAGATAGCTTTCTTCTGACTATCTTTGAGCAACATTGGCAACAGGGACTCTTAGTCCAGGGGACCAGATTAATCATAAAGTAAATAAAAATACATACATATAGTCTAGCTTTTGGGTCCTTGGTACAATTTTTTTTTTTTCCTACTGATCCATTCATGTTGCACCACATTAGTTTTTGCTCTATGGTTCATAATTACACAGTCTATGAGGACAAAGTCTATGAGAGTCCATAAAGGAAAGATGAGAACAAGCTTTAAAGGTGAAAACTAGGAAGGTAGAATTGGTATTTATCTTTTAAAAGGCAAAACAGTGGTAGTAAAGACCAACTTAACTTTAACTCTTTCAAAAACAGCACGAGCTCTATAGCAGATTAGATAATCAAACAAGCTATTTGTAGGAAGCTGGAAGATGCCCAAGATCAATGAGATGCAACACTATGAAAAAGCCAATAACAAGATAAGAAGCAAACAACAGGCAATGCAAATAAGCATTAACAATAATCTATATATATAAAAAAATACCTACAAGGAAGGGCTAAACTTGATGGCTTTGCTCAGACTAGAGAAGAGAAACTGAGGAGGCACAAAATAATAAATTATGTAAATACTTTCTTCATGCCCACTAGTAACTATAAAATAAACAGTCATCTTAAAATGAAGAAACAGAGTGAGTGGGTATTAGTAGAAAATTTGTAGAGTCAAAATGTTCTATGAATTCTAGAATCTAAAAACTGGACCAGAAAGATTTTGCATGGTTGCGCAAGATCCATGTGTAAACTTTTTGCACGTGTCTCAAATATAATGCACTGTTTAAGCTCTGATGAGGCTGAGGATGAAACAAGTGGCTTTGGGAAATCTTGTCCTATCACTGTCTATAATTATCTGTCTATAATTATTTTTATCTTTCCATGCAGAGATTATTAAGGTGCAGGGTTGGATTTTTGCCTCATAATTAAAGAAAAAACACAATACACAGTAAAATATATTGTAATTTTTATTTTTTCTTACTATTTTTTTCAGAATATATTTTTCCCATGCTTACTGCAATTGCTGTAATTTACTAGTGTATTTCCAGACAAATGGAAATAAGAATGCTGTTTTCAAACAGTATCTTACAGAAGTCCAACTGCAGCATATCTGCATATTTTCCCAGACAGCTTTTAACAAAACATAAATAAAAAAATATAACACTGAATCACAGAATGTTAGGAGTTAGAAGGGACCTCGAATGATCATCTAGTCCAACACACCTGCCAGAGTAGGATCACCTACAGTAGGTC
>NW_009716436.1:0-21201 GCF_000703405.1 Apaloderma vittatum
TGCACACCCTCCCCACGCCGCCTTTGCCCCCTGAGGCTGCCCGAGCGATCCGAGCAGGCCTGGTGGCAGCAGCACATTCTTTAAGGCACTGGAAAGGCGTTAATGTCCGGCTCTTACCCCCGCTCCCGGTAATTCCGAGGGAGAAGGAGCCTCTAGGAACTGCCCCTCCCGCCCCGGGGCTTTACTCCTGAGCCTCAGGAGGAGTAAAAATATATAGAAAAAGAAACTTTTAAAAAGAATATTTTTAATTAGTTAGTTGTTACAGAACTGCCACCCCCACCTTCTGAGCGCGCTGATGTTTATTATCCTTCCTGTTTAACGTTGAGTAGGTGAGGTTATGCGGCTTGAACTTCGAGCACCCGGGACGGGTTTGTGCCTTTTTCTACGAAGTTAAGTAGATATTCATTCTGCTAACGATCCAAAATGTCCCGCTAGAGAAGACGGACTGATCACCTGTGACCCTTCTCTTGACCAAATGGGACAGTTTCTGGTGCCAGGTTCTCTGACTGCTGAGGTGGTGGTGGCCAACTTTTACCAAATCAGATTTTATGAAATAAAATGTTTTAAGACCGTTTTAATACTGCATAGATTTGTCCTGTAAACACGTTTACTCGACTGTATTGTTGCTGCTGCTGTATGTGTAAGGCTAATATGTAAACAGAAAAAGTAGCATATTTAGCATAGCTGTAGGGTGGGTTTTTTTCTCCACTAATTAATGAATCATTTGTTTTCAAATCCAGTAACAACATCATCAGCATGAATAACAAAGCTCCCAAACATCGCTAAAAGTTACACTGAGTTCAAGTCCTGCTTATGTATAAAGTGTTGTACTTTCCTGTTCTCTCCTTGAACTTCAGCTCGTACTCAAGTGGCTGCACACACGGCAGTTCACTAAAAGAGCATCGGATACCAGAGACTGTGCTTGTATTTCACATATTTCAAGTGAGAAAGAGCAGGCTGAGCCAGACGTGAAAATCCATTGGAGGGCAGCATGCTTGATGTTTGGGGATTTGTTTTTTTGGCAGAGCTTTTCAAAAATGAACTGTTTCCCTTTTAAGAATGGCCTATAGTCCATCAGCTTCTTGAAAGCAGATTTTCAGCTGAGAATTTAAATTAGAGGCTTCAAACAGTCCAGCTGAGCAACTGAAGAGCTGATCAGGAATCTGATCTGTGTTCTTTAGGGTGAAAATTCTGGACTACTTCAACACAGCTGTCAGGAAAATCCTGAAACAAATCAGAATATCTTGTTTAGAGATTTTGGTAGATAATACTTATTTAACTTTTAAACTTAAGAAATAATGTTTGAACATTAGTGTTTGTCAATTTTGCAGTGATTTCTGAAGTATTTTTGAAGTTTATATTTTGAATTTAGATAACAGCTTTAGATTCTCATTCAGAACTGCACTTTATCTATGTAATGTAATAGACCTGTTAAAATCGCCAAATCTGGGGTGCTGTAAGCACAAGTCAGTGTAACCTGTATAGGCACACGTCATTCACATGAGTTTGAGGACATTGACAGAAAAATACATAATACTGTGAAAAAAGTGGTTACTTAGTCTCAGAAGTCAGTATTCTGCAACGAAATACCAGATTCCCCAAAAGATCTGAGTTGATCTGAAACATCAGGAGGTGCGGAAGAATAGAGTTTATCAAGTATTTACCTTTTTGGTTTTGTATGAGTTGCCCTGTTTGCAAATACCTCCAAGAGTAAGGTGTGACGGATTTAGTTCCATGTGTGTCAAACACATTTTAAGATGAAGTAAAAATATTTCTTCACCTATCTATCAAGACGTGTAGGTACGGCACATCAGGATATAGTTTAGTGGTCATGGTAATGGTGGGTTGACAGTTGGACTAGATGATTTTAGAAGTCTTTTCCAATCTTAATGATTCTATAATTCTAAGAGCTAAAAGCAGAATTCTGTAGAACATCTAGAGCACACTCTTAATGTGATTTGAGAGCTACATCAGATGATACAACATGAATGGAGCTAGTGCTTCTTGATCTCTGGTAGTAAATCTGTGCTTTGCTTTTTCAAGAAATTTCTCAGACAAAAATTAATCTTGTTGATATTTACTGAGGCAATTAATGTTGACACACTTGGTTAGGAGTTAACTAATATCAACTAGTAAAGAAAACTAACTAATAGTAACCTAATTGTTCTTTTGTGGCAGGGGTAACAATTTAAACTGTTTGGGCAATATGTTCCTATTAAAAATAGGATATCAAAATATCTATGAAAAATAAAATACAGGTTTAAGTTCAAAAGCTTGACCGTTACAGACATTTTGAAACCAAAAATAAACAAAAACTAGGGGTAACTTCAACATTGAAACTCATCATAGTAATGATTTCTTCCTGAACTCTCTGAAACTTTTCTTCCAGATTCATATATTTCTTTAATCGCTCATGGCTTTCCTCACATGACACTTAGCTTTATCACAAACACCGTTCTCCTGGTAGACAAGAGTAACAGAAAGAAGGCAAGCAAAGATTACTTTCTGAATTATATTCTGACTTTCTGATGAGGTCCTTTTATTTATGCTTCTTTCCTACTTGTCCACATGCCTCTTCTGTGTACTATGTCATTTGACACAAAACCTTGACAGCTAACAGTTCTTGAAAATCTCTCTGAAGTAATCAATTCTCCACCTATATCTATCTTGCATCTTGAGCTGCCTCATCAGTATCTCTGTCTAAATAACCTTTCTTCTCATGTAGCTTAAGAACAAGTTCTCCAGTCTTCTCTGTATCTTTTCTTTTTCATTAGTTCATCTAGCATCTGTATTAATTAAAGCTGCGACCTTAGTATATATTCTAATTCTTTTATTTCCTTTCGCTCCATCCTTGCCTGTCTGCGGCATGTGCCTATACACTGCCGGTTTCATTTCTACATTACCTCCAAAACTCATGTCTTTGAATTCCCATGGTGAAAAGCCCTCTCAAGACTCAAGAAGCTATTGCATTGATTGCTGTAATTTCATGTAAAAGATCCCCATGATCATCCCCTAGGAATATATCCAAATTACTGACACCATTTGTTTCCAATTCTTGACTTCCTTTTAAGCCACATTAAGATTTTTCATCCTGACATTCCAGGCCTTCTAAAGTTTGGAAATTTCCACATCTGATTTCTTCCCTATGCTTTCATTGTTCTAACTCACAGTAGTTTTGACTTTCATTTGTATATCACTTTCCTTCAGTCACCTCTTCTTTTTCACATTTCTCCTCTTTAAGTTCCTTCCCAAGAAAGTAGCTAAAAGGTCTAAATCCTCTATATTCACCCTGTAAGATGAGATTGTATTCATTAAAAAAATCTACACATAAGGAATATATCTGTCACCATTATTAATGCTCCAATTTTTCAGGTAATAAATAAAATATTTTGTATCAGTCGTAAAAAACGTATTTGAACTAGTCTTGCCCTTAAAATATGCTTCTTATTAATTCAATTGATATTTACCATTATAATATTGAGTACAGTTAATTTATTTAATATTCATATAGATACACAATTTTATAAATAACTACAGGATTTTTGTTATGATTCAAGCCTAATTACCATTAAAGCATTACCCATATATTTCACCTGTGACAAAAGAAGTACATGACCTGCTGACATAGATATGTAGCCTCGTATGGGAATAAGAAGTGTGTTCTCCTAAACTTCGCATTATCTACAAACCGCGATAGTCTTTATGGTTTTTATCTTCATAATGTGCAACTAACACAAGTTATATTGTTCTGCATTATTATTTAACTGTGTAGAATTAAGAAGTGAAAAGGATCACAAACTGTACCAATAAGACATATTTAGAAGAAATTTATGCTTTGATACTAAGTTACATGCTGATGAGTATCATTATTTTTATATTTTCAGATCTTTAAATGAAGACAGAAATATAAAGTACAAAGCTGCTGTCAAAATCCAGAGCTGGTTTCGAGGATGCAGGGTTCGAGCCTATTTGAGGTAGAATATTAAGCCTCTTGTAATCTGTGTTTCAGTCTTGATATTTTTTCCCAAAATTTCTCATGGTATTACTTCATTTTAATAAAATGGAAAAAGACCCCACAAACCATTATTCTGCTTTTAAATAAACTAAATATTTGCTGTGCCACTGACACAAATAATATATTTTTTAATTTCAGTACTGCATACAGTTAAAATGGCATGATACTACTAAGCAGCGTGGAAATAATCCATCTTCAGAACAGATATACAGTTCTGCTTAAGAATCTTGGCATGACTGGAAAAAAAGCTGTTCACCAGATATGCCATTTCTAGATACTTCTTATTTCTGTTATTGCGGACGTTACACAAAAATTGCCTAGTGAGTGTGTGGTAACTGGCCTCTTGTAGAAAATTAAGTTCAACTACTGGAGCTGACTAGGTCATTAAAAAATATCTTTGTTTACATCATTTTCTGCGTTTATAAAAGAGAGGTCACGTACAAATACTTTGTTCTGTAAAATGATGTATCGGCATTGATATAAATTATTCAGAAATACGGGGGTTGGTCCCTTCTCCCAGGGGCTCCTCCTTAATTTTTTTGTCATTATAAGCCTGGTTGGTCTAAGTGGTATTTTTGAATTTCTGTATCTTCGTAAAAATGAAGGCTGTGAGGGAGAGGGTTTGTTACATCTTCTAGTTTGACCTCTTACCTGTTGCAAGTCATTGTGTATCACCCAGACATACTGTGCCAAGCCTCAAGAGTTATGAAGTTAAATAACATTGATCACTTAATGACCAATATTTCCCTCTGTCCTGATTTTGCCTAGGGTAGAGTTGATTTTCCTCCCTGTGGCTGGTACAGGGCTGTGTTTTGGATTTAGTGTGAGAATAACATTGATAACACACTGATATTTTAGTTGTTCCTTATTCACGCTTGTCCTAAATTAAGGATTTTTCAGTTTCCTATGCTCTACAAGTGAGCAGATGCACAAAAAGCTGGGAGGGAGCATGGCCAGGAGAGCTGACCCAAACTAGCCAGAGGGATATTCCATACCATAGGACATTGTGCTCGGTATATTAACTGGATGGAGAGTTGGCCAGGGGTGGCAGATTGATGCTCAGGCAAGAGTGAGCGGTGAGCAACTGAATTGTGCGTCACTTGTCTTTTCTTGGGCTTTATTTCTCTCTTGTTTTGTTGCAGTCCTTTTGATAATACTAATACTACTAATAATAGTTATAATAGTTTAGTTTAGTTTAGTTTAATTTAGTTTAGTTTAGTTTAGTTTAGTTTAACTTAGTTATTAAACTCTTCTTATCTCAACTCATGAGTTTTGCCCTTTTTTTGCAGATTCTTCTCCCCATCCCACTGGGAGGGGGGGAGGAGTGAGCGAGCAGCCACGTGGTGGGTGGTTAGTTACTGGCTGATGTTAAACCACAACACCCTTATAAAAACATAGGCTACAGCCATTATGTGCACTTGTTGAAAATAGTGCAGGTAAACTGTTTTCCATTGCTGGTTCAAACATGTTGCCACAGGATGCAGCCATCGTATGCAGGTGTTCAGCAGAGGATATTTCAGCTCTCCAAGGAATAGCAGCTGTGCCATCAGTGTCAGAAGCCCCTGCAAAGACAGAGGATTGGTTAGTGCCCTTCTGTTTCCAGCACACAAGTAACAAGAGCATGCTGCAGAAGAAAGTGAAAACCAAGTGTCTTTGCCAATCTGTTCTGTAGGAAAATGCTCTTACATGCACACACTTTTACTTAGTAATGACCAATGTAAAAAGAACAGTGTAATTATAATGCACATGTGAGAAAAACTAAATCAGCTAAGTATAGAAGAGGATTTGCACCGCAACCGTGTACAGAGTGGTCTGGCTCAGTGTCTTCTTTCCAAAGGTGGTTGTGGTGTCTGACTTAGCAGCACAGCCTCAATATAGCCAGTTAGCACTCTGAATTATCTTCTCATTTAGGTCCTTTGAACTACCTTCTGGAAAAGACACTGCTTCCACTGAGTGACTCTAGCTGTACTGCAAGGCTTCTAAATTTGATGTCCATAGTTAAGTGGTATGAATGTATAACCTTTGTAGGCTTTCTCAAAGTAACGAATGCATTTTTTTCTGCAAAATTGATGTGAGACATCAATTACAGAGCTTTTATTAGCATAACAAAGCATATATAATAAGGATGGAGCAAACACTACAGTTAGGCTAGGTGTAATTTAGTAAAAGCAAAAAAGTAGTCTAAAAAACCAGATACCTGTGGGTTTTGTCAAATATTTAAAAATTGTAAATCTGTGCAAATGTTGCATGTGACTGAAAAATTTCTGAGCTGGTCAGATATGTCACTTAAAGCCATTGATGAAAATACAATCATCTGTCATGCAAATTACATCTGTAATGTTATTTCATTAAACTTTTGTAATGTTAACTGAAATAGCATGAAGGTAAGTTTGCAGTAACCTGTTTTTTCCAAAAGCAAAGCATGTGTGCATGTATAAATATATGCATATATTGGTTTTTAAGTGCATACATGTGTACGTATGAAGTACGTTTGCATTGTTCACCCATTTGGAATAAGTATGGATATAATACATGGTATGGTATTTGTAATATTAGGAACAAATAAAATTATGTTGTAAAGTCTCAAAATAATAATTGTTTTATTAATATATTTCATTCTAGATTTCTGAACAAAACAGTGATTCTCATACAAAAGTGGTGGAGAGGTTATCAAAGCAGAAGACTCTTCAGAAAAATGGTGGAGGTAGAAAACTAATTCTAAAAATTTTGTTTGGTTATTTATAGAACACATACAAAGTAATTCATTCACTCATCTTGAAATTAAAAAACTGAATCTTGATCCTTTATACACACAGACATGTACTTTACTATGCTGCAAAGCACCATTAATTTCAGTAAGCCTACTCATAACAGTAAAGTCAATTTTTAAGTGTTTGTAACTCTTGAGTATTAGTCCCCAAACCAGCAATGAGATGTGCTCATGCAGAAGCCTGCCTGCATGATGCTAATTGCCAAATTGGAGCTTTTCAAGATGCTTTTTTTCTTGGCAGAACTTTTAGATCTGAAAATAGAATAAGGAAATGTGTCTACACATTACTGTTCCATGTTTTACTGGTTTAAATTTCTTACTTAATGAACCTTGAAGTATTTGAGGTTTTGCCTTAAGGCACATGGCAGATCACAGTCAATCTAATTCCCTTGATGGACTTGAAGATAACGAAAGTGTACCATAGCACACAAGCTAAAACCTCTGTTAACAGGTTTGGGAGATTAAGAAGAAACTAATTTACCTTTAACATAAAACAATTAAGTTTTTAATATGTAGTTCACTTCAGTAATTTATCAGTGTATGTTAATATTTTACAATAGTTTTGAACTCATTAGTAATTTATTCTGCATGAATTTCATTACAGTTAAATAGTTGTGTTTCAGTCAGAATAGGCAAGTGAAGAAAAAGCAAAAAAATGAGCCATAACAACTCTTACGTTACAAGCTCAAGTCCATAACTCCTACTAAACTGTTTTCAGTTAACAGGGTTTATATGCCTGAAAGCTTGTCTATTTTCCCCCCAAGTCTGTCAGTAATCTAATTAAAGATTTTATCTTTCCAATTTACCTGGCTTAACTAATAAATTGTGAGCCGTCCATTCAGACTGTGGTTTTCAGTCCATCTTCTCAAACACTAGTTTTTGAATACAGGGCTGATAGCTGCATGGTTGGATTGGGTTCTGCTTTAAAGTAGTTGGACTTCAGTTGAATATTGTCCCTAAATTTAGGGAAGGTTTATTTAATCTAGAAAACCTTCTGTAGAAGAAGAGAAACTTGATAATGTATGTTAAAATTTGTTAATGAATAGAAAGGATCCGTGCAGCTACTGTGAGAAGGGAAGAAGGAAAACAACTTCATGTGAAACAACATTGTCATATACTGCCAAAAGATCTGTGGAATTCCCTCTACTGCAAGTTTTTAAGAGCACATCAGACAAACGCTTATCATAGATGGCTTGATATGCTTCAGGCAGTGTTTTAGGTGAAGGCATCTCATGACGTCCCCTCCAGTTCCGCATTTTTTCACAGTTAAAAATTATAGTGTAGCAAATTTCATTTCAGAAACAAGACCATTTATGTGTTTCTGTGATTTTCAAGATGAGAATAAGAACTACATCAGTTTTTGGCAAGTAATTATTAGGTCTTTAGAGTGGGCTTAAGCAGGACGAGGATCTGATGGCGGCCATCTTTTGGCAATCCTACATTCAAACGCTGTTTTCTTTGTTGATAGTAATCAGTTTCGTATTTTAAGCAGAATGATGTCACTTCACAGACTTGTTTTAATATATGAAGGTCATAAAAATCCTGGTGCCCAGAGAAGGTACAAAATAAGCACATCACAACTGTGCCTACTCTCCATCGCACTGTTCTGAGTGGTGCCTTGAAGGTGAGATGGGAAAATAATCTTCCCAGATAACCAGCCTGCAAGGGAGTTGGGAATTGGTGCCCAGTGACTGGATGAGAGGCCGTGGGCACAAACTGAAATACAGGAAATTCCACTCAAAGATAAGAACTAATTTTTTTCTTCCTGTGAGGGTGATCAAATACTGGAATGGGTTGCCCAGAGTCTGAGCTGTGCTTGTGGAGTATCCATCCTTGGAGATACTCAAAACCCAACTGAATGAGGCCCTGCACAACCTGCTTTAATTGACCCTGCTTTGAGTATTGATTTGGAGCTCCAGAGGTCCCTGCCAACCTCAGTTGCTCTATGTATCTATAAAATGCGAGTCCTTTTACCTCGTCCCTTTATTACTTCTTTCTTCTTTTCCCCTCTCTTCTTAAAAAACACTGTGACAATAGCATTTTAAGATAGTCTTTCAAATTAGCACAGATTTCCTATAATAACCAAGCTGAGATAGCTAGTAGCTAGTAGCACAAACCCCCCTCATCTTTCTATTCTTGAAATACATTTCTGAAAATAAAAATTAAAAAATACTTTAACCAGTAAAGCCTAGTTCTTCAAGTAGACATAGCTGATGAGCCCTTGCCAAATCTGAAGTCTATGGAGTAATGTAGGACAAAAAATTGCACTAGTCCACACTTAATACATATATTCTAAATCAGATAATGGATTCATCCAGTTCATGAATTTCAGTGCTTACTTATCCAATATTAGTCAGGGCCCTTGAGAAACTCAGTTGCATCAGCAAGCTTATGAATTGTACAGTAATCAATGTAGAAAACCACTTTTTCCTCCTCAAATACTTAATTTTGTACTTGCTGTCTCCTTGATTAGAGAGGATGAAATAGGACAGCTTGATTGGAAATTTAACCTGAAAGCCATAGAAGTAGCAGATAAAAAGGCAATATTTTATGTTTCGGGGTGCACTTAAATTTTAAGTTCAAGTTCATTCCCTATATTTGTTGTTATACTATCTTTACTCAGTCAATGACTGAATTTGAAATATTGTAAAAGGAAACAAAAATAGTCTCAGCAGCATGACGCAACTTTTAAGTTAAAGGATCAGTTAATGTTTGCCTTGAACTGTTGCTAATAACTGTTTTAATGACTTCTGATTATGAAACACAATGATGTATTTGACATGATCGAGCCTTAAATATGAAAGAAAATGGTCACTTTAAAATTTGTCTGCTGATAATGACTGGATTGCTATCTGCTGCCAGCAAACAAGGCAAAGCATATGCACAAAATGCCCATGATTACTTGATAATAAATCATTTTAATGATTATATTCAAAATTGTGAAATGTGAGTGGTACTGATGCGGAAAATAACAAAGGCTGAGGCTCGTCAGATTGGCTGCCCATATGTGCATCACTACTAGTATTTCATTTGTTACTCCTCTAGTGTCCTTTCCTTTGATTTTTAAAATACCTCGAGATTAAAAAAAAAGGCCCTGATCATGTTTTTATATGACTGAAGTTATGTGCCTTTTTATATTCTCCATATAGGTGCTTTGATATAAAGATTTGTTTACTACTAATAATCTCAAGATAGAATTAATAACAGCGCTCCTATAGTTTCCTTAATAACTTAGTTACATTGGTTAGACTGGAATCTGAAAGTCTTGAATGACCTGCAGGGAAGTATAAATTATAAAACCAAATACTGTCTGTATGTCACTCTTTCATTTTACGATGTTTCTCAAAGTCAAAAAACCAGAGAGAATTGCAACATTTCTTTGTTATATGAAGTCAGCATGACCAATGGCCATATTTTCAGCTCACTTTGGAAGGAGATGCCGTTGAAAAAAGTGAACGTTTTGTGTAATGTAGTTTCATGCCACCCTAAATAGTTTAGTTTCAATTCAATAACCACTTTTAAATACTCTCAGACCAATAGGAATTAGGCAAATGCCTGCTTGTTCTATTAAAAAAAAAAAAGTGCTTTCTCCCAACTCAGACCCTGTGTTGGTTCCTGCTCCAAGTCTACTCTCAGTCCCATTTCTGGTTCTCCTTTGAATTTGTCACTTTGTATTAACTATTAAAAGAAAAAGAGAACAGCGGTCAGGATCAGATCACATTTGTAGGTGATACTTGAACATCTTTTTAAACAGAAAGTGAGAAAGTAGTAAAACAGTTTATACACAAAAAGCTTCTAATATATTTATGAATCATAAAGTAAACTAGTAGGGAGATCTGTATATTAACATCAGAGGCAGGTATAAAGATTTTGTCATTCAGAAGTGGGTGAGATGGCAAGGTAATTCTTCCCAGAGAGTCAACCTTGCAGTGTCACCTGGAATTGGAACCCAGTGAAGGAATGAGAGGCAATGCAACGGGCACAAGCTGGAATGCAGGAAATTCTGCTTAAGTACAGGAAGCAGACTTCTGGACAAGAAGGCCCCAGTTCAGCAGAGATTTCTTTTTTGCTTATTAGAAAAGAACATAAATACAGACTAGTGTTGAAGCACTAAGTTATGGCTATGCTTTTGTGAATAGAGAAGAACACATACTCCATCACTTGTAATAGAAGAACTAGTACAGTTGCAAAAAAAAGTATGTGAATGTTTTGGAATTTCATGATGTTCTGCATTAATTTATCATAAAATGTAATCTAACCATCATTTAAGTCAAGAGTATCGACAAATAGAATGTACCTAAAATAATAGCACAAAAGCAATTCTGATCCTCCATGTCTTTATTGAACACACTCATTCAACATTCAAAATGCTGATGGAAAAATTGAACACTTGAGGTGACCTCACAAAAGCTAATTTGAGTCACGTTAATCTGAAATCTTGTTAAGTCCCCATGTGTTGCCTGATCTAGTCGAGAGGTGGCGTCCCTGGTGGCAGGGAGGCTGGATTAAAATGATCTCTAAAGTCCCTTCCAGCTTAGGCCATTCTATGATTCTATGATTCTATGATTCTAAGTGAATGAGTTTGGAGGAGTGGATTAGAGCTACGTTGACTGAAAGAAACCACTCAAATTTTTGAGTTTGCTCCACACAAGATGTATGCTTATGTGAGCCAAGCCTTGTCAAAAAGAGCTTTCAGAGGATCTACAATCAAGCATTGTTGATTTACATAAAGCTGGAAAGGGTTGCGAAGTGGTTTCAAAGACCTTAGAAATTCACTAGTCTACAGTTAGGCAAACGATCTACAAATGGAGACACTTGGGGATGGTGGCTACTTTGCCAAGAGGTGGGCACCCAGTCAAAATGACCCCAAGAGCACAACGAGGACTCATCAGAGAGGTAAAGAAACAATCCTGAGTGACAACCAAAGAGTTGAAGGCATCATTGGAACTGGCTAACATCTGTATTCATGAGTCTACAGTACATAAAACATTGAGCAAGCAAGGCGTCTATGGCAGGACATCACGAAGGAAAAAGCTACTTACTACAAAGAGCACTGTTGCATGCCTGAAGTTTACAAAAGAGCACATTGACACTGCACAGTGGTATTGGCAAAACGTGTTGTGGACTGATGAAACAAAGATTGAACTATTTGGAAAGAACACGCAGCACTACATCTAGTTTAAAAAGTGCACTGCAAATCGTCATGAAAACGTCATCCCAACCATAAAGTGTGATGGAGGAAATATGATTTGGGCCTGCTTTGCTGCATCAGGGCCTGGCCAGCTTGCAGTCATTGAAGGGAAGATGAATTCCTAAGCATATAAAAAAATTCTTCAGGATAACATGAGAATATCTGTATGTCAGCTGAAACTCTGTAGACGTTGAGTGATGCAACAGGACAATGGCCCAAAAACTGGAGAAAGTTCACAACAAAATGGCTTCAGAAAAACAAAATCTGCTTTTTGGAGTGGCCAAGTCAGTGCTCAGAGCTAAACCCGATAGAAATACTGTGGAATGACTTGAAGAGTACCATACACATGAGACTTCCAAAGAATATGTCAGAGCTAAAGTGGTTCTGGCAGAAAGAATGGGCGAAATTCCCTCCTGAATGATGTGCAGGTCTGATCCACAGCTACAGGAAGCGCCTGGTTAAGGTTATTGCTGCCAAGGCGGAGTGAACCAGTTATTGATTCTAAAGGTTCTCTTACTTTTTCCACTAGCATTTTGAGTGTTGATTGAGTGTGTTCAATAAAGATATGGAGGATCAGAATTGTTTCTGTGTTATTATTTTAGGCACATTCTATTTGTCAATACTCTTGACTTAGATGATGGTTAGATCACATTTGATAACAAATTCATGCAGAACACCATGAAATTCCAAAATGTTCACTTGCTTTTTCTTGCAACTCTACTATTCTAATCAGGGTTGGAAAACAAAGGGCAAATCCATGTGCAAAGGAAGTGGACGGTGGCACAGACGTTGGCTTTTGGTACAAGGGTATGTGTAATTAATTCCTCATTTGGCTGACTTGTGATTTAGAACACCGTTGAGTAAAAGCAAGAATGTGTCATTTCTTTTTTCTTGGGAATGACCTCATTATGTAACGATAGGGTAGGGCCTGGACTTCTCACACCTGGGTAAGATGTGCAGGTTAAGGCCCTAGTTGCCATTGGCTGTCTCTGTTAATAGTAGAAAGTACTGCAACTACAGAGCTCTTTAATACTTTGCCAAACTCAGAGGGAAAATGGTCCCACCACCTTTTAGTATTTATGATATAAAGAGCACAATAACATTAGATCAGATTTAGATTCTTCAGTGAAATGGAATGGATTCAGACATAGGTGCTCACAACCTTCAAATATAGAAGGGTAAACAAAAATATATGAGATTGTTTAATTTAGTCATTGATGAGCAGAAATCTGATGATAACTTTTAAACTTAGGAATTTCCATTAAAAAGGTACTTTATTTATTTGGTGGTGTGGCATCTCTTGCATTACCTTTCGAAGAAAGAAAAGATGAGCCGCAAAGCAAAATTGTATCAACTTAGTAGAATGTTTTAGGAATATACTTGGATCTGGCAACCATTGTTTCATTCAATGTTAGCTATCTACGGTTAGTATCACTCAAAACATTTATGGAGACAAATGGGGAGGTAGAAGCCACTATTTATTCTAGTTCAAATCTTTAGGGTAGAGATTCCCTCAAATATATATTTGTATATGTGTGTATGTGTGTGTACATCCACGCATATACAAATATATATTTGTATATGTGTGTATGTGTGTGTACATCCACGCATATAAATGAAGCATTTTTGAAATTTAGCAGTCCTGCATTTTTCTTTCACGTAGGAAATATCTTTTCTACTGTTTCCATTATTAGTAGATTGGTATGATATTAAAGTGAGCATTTAAAATGCACCTTAATTAAACTGCAGGAATTATGCCTTGCTTAATGTAATGAAGAAAGAGAATTTAAAATGAAGTAGCATCATTGTGTTCATTTGTAAATAACATATTGCAGCCAACTGTTTCTTAATTGCCCAGACTGTTGATAAATAATCCAGTCCTGCTGCTCTCCACAGACAATTTGCTTTGGATCAGACTAGGCAATTCAAATAACACTAATTACAGTGAAACCCTTTTATAGTGAATTCCTGTTTGCCATGGGGGAGAAAATCACTATACCAGGGGAAAGCACTTTTGCCTTTGATTTGTGTCTAAAACATGAGAAACACATAAAAGCTGCATGTTGTGCTAAATAAAGGACATACTCTTGCATTCAAAGTACTTATATTTTACTTTTTATGATACAATTGTGAATTATGTTCATTTTGCATTTGTAATTAGAGGGCGGAACAGATGTGAAAGCTTAGTTTAAAGTGATGTATCCATTAAAATAACCTATGCTGCCAAGTGATTGCTTAGTATAATAGGGGATTCGTTCACTACAAGAAGAATTCTACTTTATTGGAAGGATACCAGGACTTCAGGAAATGTTTTTTATATCAGGGGATTCGGTGTAACATGGTATCATTTTATTTATGATTTTATGATGTTAAAATGAATATTAAACGAAACAAAATTCCCAAGGATTACTCAGGAGGCAGCTAAGTACATAACATTTAGTACAGATGGTTGGAAGGCACAATTTTGCTCCATCACTGCATCCATATCCTTGAACGATTTCGACTGAAGACAGCATTTCTTTGAATTTTTCATTAAACCAGACATCTTGAAATATGAATTCCTTTTATGTTTCTGTGAGTTTTGGCTAAAAGAACCCCAGTGAATAAATCATACAATACTACGTGTCACCAGCACTTGTGAATATTTCTGCTTTGTTATTCTACTCTCAGTAGAGCACCATTGATTATCAAACTCAGCGGAGAGCATTTTATGATCATATATCTCCATTAGCTCCTAGTTTGACTACCATAGATTTTTCTGGTTAAGCCTGCATTATGTATTAGGAAGCCTATCTCTTCAATACAAAGTTTGATTTTATTCTCTCTAAGCCTAGAACTCTTATTATGTATTATGTATAAAGATTCTTATCTTTTATATGTAAAAATAGGAGCACTGTCTTTGTGTAACTGAAATATATGCCATCTTTTTTTTTCCTTGATTCACAGACAGCATATTTTATTATGAAGATGAATTTCTACAATGAAATGGCTGTCAGGGTAAATATTTCTTCACTTGTTAAACAAATGAAAAGTCAATTGTGCTCCGAATTTGCTTTTAATAAAATGAGCAAACCAGAATAATATACATTTGATTGATATGCTGATGGCAACAGCGGGAAATAGTATATAGTTAAAAATTAAAGTTACACTCGGTAGTCTGGGTTCCATTTGAAAACTGTAACTGAATGTAAGGCATCTGCATGTCTCACCCCATTTAATTGTTCATTGTACCTTACTATACAAGATACTGATAAAACCTCCAAATGTTCTATCTGCAAACATTTATTTTTATAAATGTAGATATATATTTACAATTTTGAAAGACTATAAGGCTTCTATGTTTGTTTATGTGGCTGTAGGTTTCTCTGGTTTTGAGTTTTTTTTCACTAGTATGTGACATTTGCTGTATTCAATCTCAAAAGAGTTACTCAGAGAGCACAGGACCTTTTTATTACCAGAACTGCACTGATCTCATTGATAATACTATGAGTGAATTTTCTAGATGAAGAGTGTTAACAGTTCTTGAACTTGAATAAATATACAGCAAATTAAGTTTTGTTACGGCAAAAACTGCAAAATATATTTAACTAGAAATTAGCCTTTTTCTCCTGAACTTTGGAACTGCACTTAAACAAATATGTAAAACAATTGTGGAAAGCACATGATCATTCTTGGGATAAGAGACTTTTGGAAAGGGACTTTCTACAAGGACATCTAATGATAGGACAGGAGATAATGGTTTCAAAATGAAAGAGGGTAGATTTAGGTTATATATTAGGAAGAAATTCTTTACTATGAGGGTGGTGAGGCACTGAAACAGGTTGCCCAGAGAAGCTGTGGATGCCTCTTCCCTGGAAAGTGTCCAAGGCCAGGCTGGATGGGGCTTTGAGCAACCTGGGCTAGTAGGGGGGTGCTCCTGCCCATGACAGGAGGGTCGGAACTCGATGAACTTAAAGGTCCTCTCCAACCCAAACCTTTCTATGATTCTATGCAATCTTTTTATCCTGCTTAATTGTTTTATTTTGTGGAGTAAACCTGCTTTACTTTAGAGGACTGTATCTTTTTAGGGAAGGCATTTTACTTTTTGAATTCTATCAAATGTAGGAATGTGGTGAGGAGGATGGTGAGTAACCTAAGGAAACTCCTGTAAAGTAGGATGATTCTCAGAATGTATTTTAATTTTGTGGCCTTTCTGATTCCAGAATACCTGAGACTCAAGAGATGTATTCCCATCAGGTTTTTGTCTTTGTGCTGGTTCTCTCAAAGGCACGAGATAGAATCTTATATGTGGTGCGTGTTAGAGAGCTGAAAGTGTTTAACAGCAATCTAATTCTTCAGAAATACACTTTATTTTGGTTTAGTTTATTCCTTAGTTAGCTAGTTTGAAAGTATTCTGCAGTAGGTAAATGCTGGATACTCATGCAGCTGAAATCAGTGAGGAAACACAAGATGCAAACCAGCTCCTAAAAGTTGGCTATGTACTTTTAGAAGGCATTTGAAGACCAAATTTCAGAGGTGATTACGTATTCTAGTCAAACGGAGTTTTGCATTTGGTCTTTCATTTTTAAAAGAAATTGAATGTGTTCCCATTCATTTGTAATGGAAATATAATGTTGAATCATTAGGTGATATAAATCTTCAAAGTACCATTTTTTCAGTCATGTCCTTTTCTTTAATGGAAATTTAAATCAGTGGAAAACAATAGAATAGATCTTTATTTAGTTGCAAATGTCAGAATCCGATTCTCCTCTGCCTAAAACTTGTGCAGCCAGATCTGCAGAGCAGATTTAAAATGCTACCATTCTGAAACACTCCATGGGGTTTTTTTTAATGCTATTATCTGGTTTTTGAAAAACTAACCAGGGTCCAGGAGAGTAGAGAATAAGGCCTGTTGGGTTTTTGCACTCAAGATGTGAAGCCACGCTTTAGGTTTCCTAAAGTCAATAGTGCCACATATTCACACATTATAAACTTGATTTATCTTCTGAAAATATAACACTAACTACATAGATTGTAGAATGGCCTAGGCTGGAAAGGACCTTTGAGATCAGTTAATCCAACCTCCCTGTCATGGGCAGGGACTCCTCTCAACTAGATCAGGCAACATACGGGGACCGAACGAGGATCGAACCCACGACCTTGGTGTTATCAGCACTACGCTCTAACCAGCTGAGCTAACCGGACTCCTAGCTATGTATATTCTTCTATTTAATGACTTAGTTTTCCCTTGTAGTATTATAAAAATATTTATTTCAGTCTATAGTCACTGATGGAAAGGCACTTTTGATTTTGGCAATTGAAGTATCATTGAGGGCATACATATGCTCATTGTTTCGAAGTCAGTCTACATCTCTGTCTCCCTGGACTGCATTTAGTTATAACCAGAATGATCAGTTTCACCTTTTTAAACTAAATCAGAAAACTTGTTTTAATCAATTTCAGTTTTGAGTACTAGGTCAGAATATGATTCCCTCCCTTAACAGATTTAAGGTTGCTATAAATTTTCAGCAACAAAAGTAATCCTGTGGAAGGAAAAATATTTCCATGAGCAGATGGCTTTTGATATATCAAGGTTTTACCATTTGTTTTAGTGCTTAAAATAAACATTATTTATAAGACCACTTACATTTTGATGTTACTTAATGAGGAATATGCATCATTGATTTGACTAGCTTAAGAGGTCATTTAGAACTTGCCCGTTAACAAGCGGTAATCTGCTGAGCACACAATGACTTTGTTTAAAATTATCTGTTCAGTGCTGATCAATGACAATAATTGTTTTGTACCAATCACTGTTGAAACTTGCTAATTACTTTGAAGGGCACACACACTTGTCTCTTTTTTATCAAGATTTTTTTAAACATTCACCTTGGAATTAAAAAGAAATATAGTTGTAACATGTTGTACTTCCTCATAAAACCAAACATTCAGAACTTTCACATTGAAAATATGATCATCACCAGAAGCTGTGTGTAAAATGTCATTTTCCAAAAAGATTGGTCTTCAGTTTTGTGATCTCTGACATACAGTTTAGGGAAACAGAAATGTAGCATAAAATAATTTGAGACATAGTGCAGTTTTTCTTACTTATGTTTCATTCAGTTGAAATCAGTGAGGTCGTTCTGAACTGAAAGCGGTGTAAATGAAGGTAGAAAGCAGCATTTAATTGGTACACCGAGCCCATTGGAGATAATTACAGCTTTGTACAATTTATAGCTTTTGAGTCTTTTGTCTTCCAGTTTGAGTTTTGATCCTTTAACCCAGAAATATCCGGTTTTGCATTTATAACTCTGAGTTGAAGACTGTCAGAAAGAGTTTCAAAGGGACCATAATCCTGCATTAATGAGCACACAGCTATATGGGAGCCAAGTTGCTCTTGTTGAGAAGTTTTGAAGCCAAACAGAAAAACAAAGCTAAGATCCTTATTCACATGCAAAGGATTTTGCTTAATCCCAGATCTCTGAAGGCATACTCATTCTTTGCTCTTTCTCTGTTCCTTTTTAACCCAATAAGCTTGTGTATGAGAAAGTGGAATTGCAAAGAATATGAAATTTTCTATCACCTAGTGCAAAGAAGCATGTCTGGTGCTTAACTTTTCTTGTTCCCATGGTCAGCTGCTCAAACAACTATTATTTATTGACATTAGAAAAGCTTCTGAAGGTCCAACCCCTTTTTTAATTCAAAAAACACCCTAAAACTAGCAACACATAGGTAAAAGAAAGTAACAACTTTTGTAATTACTTTTGAGTTTATTTGGGCAGAGAGGAGAATATATGGTGATGCACAAAGGGGAAAAAGAAGAGCATACTAACACTAGAATTTAATATCCTCCTATTCCTAATAGCTTTAGTGCATCATTTTATTTTTTTGGGAACTCATTACTCAAAGATTACTGAGGACTACTGAAGGAAGAATGCAAAGACAGAGAACTGAGGAAAAACTATCATTAATCTATTTTTCAGATGTATTTGTCTAGAATACACTGACATCTATGGGAAAGAAAACAAGGAGTGAGAGCAGCCCTGTGTGTGTGACTGAATACAGCAAGATATGTCATCCACCTCTACATGTTGTGGCATAAGGATAAATATGATTAATCAAGTGGCAGTAGTGACAATTTTTTAATTAGCTAATACTTGCTTTCCCTTCCCATAAACCAGAAAGCCAGCAAACCTGTAATCATTTCAGAAACATCATGAGTAGAATTTTTAGGTATCAGAGAAGGTTTAACCTGTTTTATTAACATAAATTCTTAGGAAAAGTCAAGCTGGACAAATTATTTTTTTCTTTTTTTTCCCCCCGTTATTTTTTCTTTTGACAGATGCCTTTTAAAATGCACGAATATATGAATCCTTTCTGGTGGAGCGTGCTAACTAATTTCTATTCTTAATGCAACTTTAGGACTAGCTACAGATAAAGAGGTTTCCTTTTCCAATTTAAGCTTTTTCTTTTATGCAGGGGAAATAGTATTTTGTGAGAAGATTATAATTAATGTGTAACAAATACACATGTGTCATCTTACACTGGAGATGAAAGAATTGCAATTTGTAAATGATGTTTGCAGAAAGCCTGATTTGTTGAGTTACTGGGAAGGATTCTATTCAGTCTGGATTATATCCAATGCAAAAGGTGGGAGTGTAGTAGGAGATACTGGTGAGGTGGTGGCTCAGTAGGGAACGCATGTTGTATCTGAGAGCAATGCCACTGGCAGTGGCAGACACTTCACTGTCACACCTCAACATAAACAGTAGTTCAAAACTTGGGGTTTTTTTAATGTTGACACTTAATAGTAAATTCATAGCACTTTGATCACAAAATCTTATGTCCTAATTTGATTTTCTTCACTGAAACATATTGGTGTCTTTACTTGCTATCTCTCTTAAGGAACCCATGTTATTTGAGAAATAGAACGGATATTTTACAGGTATACAAACTTTTGATTAGAAATATACTAAGCAAATATTTATTTCCTCTAGATTCAGAAGAGATGGAGAGGCTATTATGTTCGAAAATATATCCATAATTACTATGCTCTGAAGAAATACCTGGAAGCCATTTCTGTGAATAACGAGACTGTCAGGTAAAGATAAAAACTCCAGGTGGTGAAGCATTCATTTCCTATTTTACTTGTAAGAAGTTTATAGCACTGATTAAACTATTTCCTTAAGTGTAAGTTCCCCTCCTTTATCAAGTATATATATCCGTCATCATTATCTTAAGCCTACGCATGTTTCACCATTCTGTTCTCATTTACGGTTAGGCATTCAGAATCATTTCTTTGAATTAATTAAATGTACTCTGCCTTTATACCAGTTTAATAAGGCCAAATTTGGTGCTTCATCTACTCTCAGAACTCAACGATTATTATGCCCTAATTATATTCTGTTGAACTACACTACTTTTTCCACGGCACACACAAGCTAAAAAAAATTCTTTCCATAATTTTTTTTTGAATATTGATTGTAGACAACAGATGAAAGGGCAGATTTAGATCTAAGTTACACGCATGAACCATACCATGAATATTAATTGTGAAAGACACTGGTGTGGATATAGTGATGCAGGTTCTTTTCATAGTTAGAGAAGATTCATTCACTTGCTAGATTACTGGCTAGAGCTGTTGTTGCTATACATTCTTACTCTGTTTCTTGTATCTGTCCCTTGTCTTTCCCTGTACTTAAGTTGAAAGCTCTCTATAACAGAGGCAATTATTTCCCCCTAGCATGTTTGATATCCTGGTCTGTGACTATTTCTTCAGATAACAGTAGAAACAAACAGACAAAATACTGTGTGACTGTTATCATTAGTTTCTCATTGTAAGTGAAAGATGTTGGACAAAATCCAGCTGGTATTTTTGCTGTTCAAAAAGCCTGAGACAGCTCTTTGCTTTCTGAAGCATAGAAATTTAAGGGAGTCTAGTGAAAAAGTATTTCTGGAAGTCATGTCTAGATCACATGACAAAGGCAATTCAACCAGAAGACTGTTAGAGAAGGCTGCATATGCAAATTATATGTGAATAAAAAGAAATATCCTACTTCTTTGGATGCAGCTTATTAATTTATATTATTTTTCCACAGTTATAGCCGATGCTAGAAGATGCCATTGTCATCTCATGCATTACATTATTATATATTACGAAGCATTTGGATAACCATATACCTCTAATCTCTCATCACTATTCACTTAAACGTATTCAGTTGTCGTGGTTTGACCCTGGCCGGCAGC
>NW_009716437.1:0-12243 GCF_000703405.1 Apaloderma vittatum
TGTCTGAGAGTCTGCTTTGGGAAACCTAGGATTTGAACTTCAGAGCGAAAAACCACCAGAAACCCAGGTGGAAGGTAAGTGAATTGGGAATAAGCATGCTGAGACTTTGAAAGCTTAGGTGAATGATACAAAGGACTGAGTGAACGCTTTGACCATAAACACGTATTGTCCTTTAGACACAAACTAGTGACTAAACCTGAGGTTAGGAGCGGATCCATCCATACCTCAACTCCTCTCTGAGGAGTTTAGAAAGCAACAAGGTGTATTCTGAACTTTGTGACTCAACAGGAATGGTTTCCCTTACCTTTTCACGTCTTTGATCTCTGTGCAAATCTTTCCAAATTGATTCTAACCTGATTTTCCCTTGAGTATTTCCTCCATGCAGCAAGTAACAGAGTGAACCTTGCCATCAAACTCTTTTAAGTTGCACTTTTACAAATTCTTTTAAGTGATCTGAAATAGTCATCCGTGGCACCTTGCAACCTGGATGACTTTGTCTATTATTTTTTTTGATCATAAATTGACCAAATGCTACACTGATCTTGAAAAGAAGCACAGCACTAGTTGACCAGGGACCTGCATGGATCTTCATGGTAGTGAATGTTATTTACTTTTGCACGTCAAAGCAGAGCTGTGTAGCTACAAACTACCTCATTAACTTGAATGAGAAGTAGAATCCACCCTGTCCCCTTTCCCTGGATAGTAACACTTGTAAATGATCTTTCACAGATAAAATAGGTAATTTGAAAAAGAAGGAAAAATGGGAACAAGAGAAATCATCTCATTGCACTGCAGCAAGCTGACAGATGCTGAAGAGTACGTGCCTGGGATTTCTCTTGCACACCTGGAAATGGCGGGGTGCATGAATCCTAATGAGGGATTTGAAAATACTTTAGCAGTATTCCCTTAAAAGGTCTGATACTACTCGTTTGTGTACAGTTTGCAGTACTGTCACATGAAGTCTTGAAAAAAGTGCATTAAATGCACATTCATCTTCAAAGGAGTGTTATCCCCATTTCAAGGATGACGACACTGAGACACAGAGAGGTTGTGTGGTTTGTCCAAGAATCTTTCAATACTCCCAAGTGTAAAGCCCAAGTATCCCGACTCCCAAACCTTTTTTTTCTCAAAGAACTATAAAAGATTCTTTCAAAGATCACTTGTTAGTAACAAAATGTCTTGTACTTACAGCTGTCCACAGCCAAAACCACCAGCACCAGCAGAAACTAAGCCCAAGGACTCGTAATAATGGTTGTTTCACAAGTAGTTTCCAAAAACCAAAAAAGAATGGGCAGAGTCCCTGGAAATTTATTATATATAGTTGCTGGCAAGCATCTGCCTGAGGAGGAGTTTGAGTGAAAGGAGCTCTGTTGAAGTCTAATTAACGCTGTATGAGAGGGGACTTCCTTGAGCAACGCTGAAGGCGTAGAGATCCCAGTGTCAAAGCACAGTTATTTGAGTCTGTTCAAAAAAATATCTAGGTCCTGGCACCCATTTTCTTCTGGAGCTCATCAAATCTATTGGAAGTTTCCAGAAATCCAGTTTTTGCACAGAAATACATCCCATCCGAGCAGAAGTAGGGGACTGCACTGGTAAAATGAAAGTCGTAAGACAGATACAGAGCCTGAACCTCCTCCTTTTGTCCACCGAGATGAATTGCAAAGAGCCAGGTAGAATTAGTGGGAATTAGTAGAATTTGGTAGGAAACCTGTGTGATGGGTGAGACAAAGCTAAGGAAGGAGTCAAGGCGATGACTCCTTCCTCGACTATACAAAATGGAAAAGCACAGCTGGAAGACTTAGTATTGAACATCATCAGAAAAACAGTGGGAATTAGAAACATAAAATCATTTAGGTTGGAAAAAACTTTAAGACCATCAAGTTCAACTGCAAACCTAACACCATTAATTTGCTTCTGAGCTTGCAAGTGTCAAAATCAGCATCAGCAAGTCTACAGACTAGAACAAAAACTGGTGTCACAGGAGATAGCTACATTAGGGACAGATGCAGAGAGTTTTAGACACCCAGCATATGTGGAGACACCTAAATTTAAGTTTCTTAATCTGGAGCAGGTTCTCAGCCTCCTCCCATGTTTTCTGGTGTATCACAGTGCCATGTGCCTCCATGAAGAGGAATTTGGAATGTTAAAGGTAAAAGCACACAGATCTGCTGTTTTATTTTGTATAGTCTGTTGTGCTAAGATTTCTTGCACTTTTGCATTGAGTCCCTTCTCGAAAAATAAAAATGCAAGGTTTAAGCATTGGAATAGAAAAAGGCATGTGTAGCCATCTGGGAATGTTATCAGCTGGAAGAATATAATCACTGCTACCACAAAGTACATTTTATCATGTCTGAGCGAAGATGACTGACACGAACATCTTACAAAAGCATCATGACAAATTTCCCATGTCGAGTCACATTAGGAGCTGGCATTTCTGACTTCAGGTTATTAACTAATACCCACATCTCATGCCGAGCATGTTCTCGGGGCTGTTTGCATGGGAAGATTGATGGAACAGTTCCCCTATGGACTCCTGTTCTTGATGTCTGTTACTTTAAGATAATTACTGTGCCTCAGCGTGAAGTATTTGACATTTATTCAGTCGTGGGATGGGCACAGAAGGCGCTGGGGCAGAACAGCTTGTTTTCTAGCAGCCATGCGGATCTGTTTCCAGAAGCAGACAGGCTATTAAAGAAGATAAACAAGAGTAACTGCTAGGAAATAATGAAAATAGTCTGAGGAATGACCACTGATAAAGCAGAGATGAGAACGAGCAGGAAAGTATCTCCCCATTAACCGGTCAGTGCACAGCTACAGCATCCTGGGGACAGGCAGGCGAGGAGATATGGGGACCAAACTCTTTGGTTTCAACTCAGCCTTGTCACATACTGTGCTCAAGGTGAGAAAATGCTCTTCTGCCCTCCTTGTCTATACCCTAGTCAAAGAAAATAATACAAAAATTTAGGCTACTCCTTGCACTGCAAGATCTGAGCTCTGGGAACAGGCTGCAGAGGGGTTCTTTGACATCTCTGCACATCTTTACTTCACTGCTAAAGAGATTCAACTTCAAAAAAAGGCTGGTTGGTAGATTTAGGGGAAAATGACCTGTAAATGTACTTACAACCGGCAGCAAGAAACAGCAATTCTGACAAAGACCCCCTGTAGTCATGAGAGGTGTCATCTGCTTAACAGAGCTTGCAGACAGCCAGACAGCAACGACAGCTGATGTGGTCAGTGAACGCATCGACTTCGTATTGCGCCGGTGCGGGCACCGCATTTCCAAAATCATCTCTGCTCGTGCAATTCCCAGTCTGAGTCAGCAGGAGACAGCTGGACACCACGCTTGCCTGGCAGCGCTGGAGCTGCACCAGCCGGGGCGATGAAGCTCTGCTGCTGTCGCTGGGAATAGCGAGAGAGACACATCACCCTTCAGCTTGTGCAAACCCGAGCTTCTGCTGCTCTTCCTGCCCGGCTTCCCACCACCCACTGCCTCCTCCTTGCTGCCAGAACCAGCATCTGTGCAGCCACGTTGAGAATTGGGTCAGGAAAACCAACTTAGGTTAAAACAAACGTTTTGCTGCACTGATTTTAGTCTGTATTAATCCACCCAATACCGCTCAATGGTCTGTCACACAAACGCTGCCGGGGAGCAGCAGGACGGTGGCACGGCTATGTCGGACAGCATGTGGCCTTGTGCCAGTTTAAAGCGTTGGTGGAGTGGTGGCACGAATCGTAGAAGGATTTAGGTTGCCTTAATACCTCAAGAATGGGTCCTTATCCTTCACAAGTCTCAATGTTCTCTGGATAGTTCCTCTCTTTCCAGATTTTGGGGGGTTTGTGCTTTGCTTATAGTGGTAACAAGTCAAGAAACTAGAATCAGAGAGTAGAATCATAGAATGGTTTGAACTGGAAAAGATCTTTAGGATCATCAAGTCCAACCATTAACCTAGCAATGCCAGATCCACCACTAAAGCATGTCCATAAGCACCACACCTACACATCTTTGAAATACCTCCAGGGATGGGCGCTTCACCACTTCCCTGGGCAGCCTGTTCCAATGCATGAAAACCCTCTTAGTGAAGAAATTTTTCCTAATGTCCAATCTAAACCTCCCCTGGAGCAACTTGAGCCGATTTTTTCTTTTCCTATCCCTTGTTACTTGGGAGAAGAGACCGACCCCACCTCACTACAACTTTTCAGGGAGTTGCAGGGAGCGATGAGGTCTCCCCTCAGCCTCCTCTTCTCCAGGCTGAACAACAACAATTTCCTTGGCTGCTCCTCATCACACTTGTTCTCCAGACCCTTCCCCAGCCCCGTTGCCCTTCTCTGGACCCGCTCCAGCACCTCAATGTCCTTCTTGTCGTGAGGGGCCCAGAACTGAGCACAGGGCTCAAGCTGTGGCCTCATGGGGGGCAATCCCTGCCCTGCTCCTGCTGGCCACCCCACTGCTGACCCAGGCCAGGACGCCGTTGGCCTTCTTGCCCCCCCGGGCACACTGCTGGCTCCTGCTCAGCCCCTGCCCACACCCCCAGGGCCTTTTCTGCCAGGCAGTTTCCAGCCACTCCTCCCCAAGCCTGGAGCACTGCCGGGGCTTGGGCTGACCCAAGGGCAGGACTTGGCCCTTGGCCGGCTTGAACCCCACACAAGTGGTGCTTCACAACAGCTTCAAGTCATGCAAACTGTGGCTGAGAACTTCAGGCGGATACAGATCCTCACCCGAATGCCACAATTTTTTTACTTGGCAGAGATCAGGGGAGGAAACCGCACACATTTAAGAAGTGTTAAAATAAACTCACGTGGCCCCACAGCGTGCCAGGCAGTTTCTGCCGTGGCCACAACAATCGCGTTACTCAGCTGGCATTGTGTGAGTTTTGCTGGTAACAAAATTGTACATATCCTTTTCCTCCTGTAGTCCCGTGCACTTTCTCTCACGATCTTGTTCTCTCCTTTTATTCCTACCTGTTCCTGGGCTGTGACATTTTACTCCTGGATTGACATTTGCGTTTGGTTTACGGAAGGAGTGTGCAGGTCTTAATGCATCATTCATCCTTTCTTTCTTTTAAAAAAAACCATAATACAAAAAATCCCCTTTCATCTTTTGTTTTTCCCTGCTGCAAGTTTCCTGTTCTGAGATTTCTGGATGATTCCCTGACCTGGGTTCACCTGCCTGGTAACTGTAAAATTACACTTTTCACCTTCAGGGCATGGCGTGTGTGTGTCTTGGCATTGTGGATTGGCTTGAGGGTAAGAATGAGTTTATTGAAGTTCTTAGCTGAGGATTGCTTTTCTGTTTACAAAACCACCGTGGGATCTGGTTCTGATCTCACTCCTACCTTCTTCATACCCTGAGGTAACTCGATGGGCGAAGTTGAAACAAGGAGAAGCTTTTTCTCTGTGCAGATGGCCAAGCAGTGGGACAGGGCCATGGGGAGGTTCTGCATCGCTGTTTTGGGAGGTTTCCAAGACCTGACTGGACAACGCCCTGAGCATCCCAGCCTGATCTCAGAGCTGACCCTGCTTTGCGCATGAGGTTGGATCCGAGACCTCCTGAGGTCTGGCCCAAGATCTCCCGAGGTCCCTTCCAACCTCACTTACGATCCTACAAACCTCTTGTGACACCTGCTCTGCAGCGAGGCAATGAGAGAAGCAGCAGATCTCTGGAACAGAAGAGAAGAGAGGGCAAGAATTCATCAGTACCTGAAGTTTTATGCTTTTGAGTTTAAAAAGGCCTTGAAGACACCGAGCACTGATAAAACAGCACTTTTAAAATGTAAAAGCTCTTTCCATTCAGAATCGAGAAGCGTTTAACAAAGGCAAACAAAATTGTTTAAATATCACACGTGAGTACTTGCCTCTTTGAACTCCTGCCTACTCTGGCTCCCAAATTCCCACAGCTCACATCTTTTCCGGCTCATTTTCTCATTTCTCATTTTCAAAAGAAGAACAGCAACCGCTGCAGATCTAGGTGTGTCAGTACAAATGGAGTTGCATCTCTGAGACGACTTCTCAAACAAGGTTCCCTTATCACCGCTGCAGCTCGCAGCTCCTGGATGGAAGCTTATGGGTTCATCTGCTCCGTGTCACGGAAAGCAAAAGCACCAGGTCTGATCCCTTGGCAGTTGGAACAAATGATCTTTTCTTCGGTCTGGTGTCTGAAATAAGACCTTTTAAAAGAGACAACTGCTACAAAACAGAAATAACTTCTCTTAGGAGATTAATCGGTGAAAAAACACTCTGAGCTGGCAGGTTTTTGGCAGCGAAAAGAGAAGACAGAAGGAACAGCAATTTTTACCATCCTGACTGTCACTTTTTGCACAAAGAGAACAGTATCAAATCAAAGCCATCTCAAAATTCATGTTGGGTAGAGAGAGATATGAAGAACCTGAGACTGAAGCGTGAAGAACTTCACCCATCAGAATGGCAGCACCATGGGCTGGCCATGAGCTTTTGGTTTTGTAACATTAATTCTTGTCCAGTTTGGGCTCATTTTATTAATGCCCTGCCCAACTCATCAGCCCCTGACTCCGCTGTCCTTGCCCGAGCGGTGTAGCGTGTCCCAGCATCTGCAGATGATCCACAGAGCTGCAGGCAGCGGGTTCAGTCCTCGGGTCTCCTTGTCCTGGGTTGTGGCACAACCCTGATTGCAGTGGGATTTCTCTCTGCCTGTTTTCCCACTGGTAAAATGGATCCTGATCTCCTCGTTAAAATATTTTCAGGTCTATCGATATGCACTTGCTCCACCTTTTTCTTCCTCTGTTGTGCTAACTCTTAAGTCTGAGGGCCGGATCCCTCAAGGTATGAAAAGCAGGAGAGACAACTTAAGGTTACTTCAGAAGATATGAGTTTCTAAAGGACACACAGACAACAGGTCTGACTCCTGGATGCGTAACAACCCCTCTGAGCCACTTCTGCTCTTGGCTCTCCAGACGCCGTGTGAAAGTGCACTGGTGAGTTATAATTCTAGGACAATGTGAGGCTTGGCTCTATGTATGATTTGCACCAAGGCATTTGGGTCAGGTAGCCCAGACACAGGTTATTTGATGTGACAGATGCCAGTCGGTGATGACTTCAGATCAGCATGACCAGGAGGTAAAATATACTCAGTGCACCAGAAGGGCCATTCCCATCTCTACATGTCTGGACTGTGGCTTTGGGGAGATGTCATGGAATCACAGGATGATTTGGGCTGGAAGGGACCTTTAAAGTTCATCAATTCCAACCCCCCTGCAGTGAGCAGAGACATGTTCAACTAGATCAGGATGACCTAGTCCAAACTGAACCTGAATATCTCCACGGATGGGACATCAACCACCTCCCTGGGCAACCTGTGCCAGGGTTTCACCATCCTCAAGGTAAAATATATCTTCCTTCTATCTACTCTGAATCTCTCCTCTTTTAGTTTGAAATTGTTACCCCCTTGTCCTAGCACTACACCTCCTGATAGTGTAGAGATAGGGGAGACCTCATTGTTCTCTACAGCTCCCTGACAGGAGGTTGTAGTGAGGTGGGGTTGGTTTCTTCTCCCAAATAACAGGACGAGAGGAAATGAGCTCAAGTTGCACCAGGGGAGGTTTAGATTGGAGTTTAGGAAAAAAAAAAATTACTAAAAGAGTGATGAAATATTGGAGCAGGCTGCTCAGAGAAGTGGTGGAGTCACCAGCCCTGGAAGTGTTCAAAAATTATGTAGCTGTGGCACTTCAGGATGTAGACTAGTAGTCACGGTATGGGGTTGACAGTTGGACTTGATGATCTCAGAGGTCTTTTCCAACCTTAATGACTCTATGATTCTATAAAGAGTCCCTCCCCAGCTTTCCTGTAGCCCCCTTTAAGTAATGGAAGGCCACTACAAGGTTTCCGCAGAGCCTTCCCTTCTCCAGGCTGAACAACTCCACCTCTTTCAGCCTGTCCTAGTAGGCGAGGTGCTCCAGCCCAGCCCTTTGATCATTTCTGTGGCCTCCTCTGAACCCACTCCAACAGGTCTCTCCCAGCCTCCAGCCAAGGCTGTTCAGCCCCACATGTCCTTGGCAGCCAGAAGACACCCAACCCATGGTGGGTCCTGTCTCCATCTGGTCCTGCGACTGCAAAATTCAAGACGGTACCAGAAAACACAGGGAAAAGCCTCCCTTGCTGACTATGGGCAATCCTTGCCCAGGTCTCTCCCAGCCTCCAGCCAAGGCTGTTCAGCCCCACATCTCCTTGGCAGCTGACTCCACCCCCATGGTGGTATGGGCCACCACTTTCTACCCAGGCACTCTAAAAGTGCCTCTGCGTCACTGCGTTGGTGCCAAGAGGTGATGTCATTTCTGAGTCCTTAACTTCGTGACAGTGTCATTGGAGAAGGTCTGGAATCTCTCTGGCTGTGTGGCTGAGGGCAGGATAGTGCTGTGGTCTAGTCCTGTCCTCATCTGTGTCTTTGTTGCGCTGAGGACCCTGGAGCTGGATGTAGTACTGCAGGTGGGGTTTCACCAGTTTTCCTCCTGTCCCCAAAGACCTGCCAACACCACCGCATGCCAACGTGCCCCCTAATTGAGCTCTTCCAGAAGATCCATATTAGAAACAATGCTTTGACCAGGGCTCAACCTAACTGGGATGGTTTCGGTGGGTCTGGGAAGTCATGCTGGTTGGCCAGAGGGGTGGGTGACCTCTGGCAGCTGGGGACAAACCGGAGATGAGAACGTCTTCACCGGGATCAATGAAGGACAAACAATGCATACGAGTTTTGCGAGTGGGAACACCAGCTCCTGGCATCACAGGAAGCTTGGAGGAGTGGAGCTGCCTGACACGTAGGCTCCAAGACGGGTCGGATGATGACGAGCGCCAAGAGAAGCACAATGAGCACAGAAAGTCTCGCTGGCACTGATCTGTCTCCCCAGGTGCAGCAAGGAGCTTCCTTAACAACTTCCTTAATGCACCCGCAGTGCACGCAGCCTGTGGCAGAGCCTTGCAAGTTCATTTCCTTGTTCTACTTTCCTCTTTGTCACAGCCTCAGGAACGTGCTTTTTTGAGTCAATGAATGGATCAAGGGGCAGGAGGGGTCCCAGCTGTGTGCCACATCCACCGAGATCCTGCCTCAATGAACTAGGGATCTCAGCCTGAGTGATTCCCTCCCAACACCTTGTTATGGAGTGAGGTGCAGTGAAAATGTTTGTCTTTCCAAACAACTTCAGGCTGGGCAGCTGGTGCTTGCACGACTTGATTGATGCTGGTGTCATAGAATCTTAGAATAGAATCGGAGAATGGTTTGAGTTGGAAGGAACCTTAGAGATCACCTTGTTCCGACCTCCCTGCCATGGGCAGGGACACCTCCCACTAGACCAGTTTGTTCAACCTGTGTAGTGAGGTTGTCTGACCCTTCCAAGGTATCGTGTGGGAACCTGCAGGCATGCAACTGGTGTAATGGGTATCAAGGAAAAATAAATCTATAGCTTAGGGGCTTCCCAGCACCGTGTCCTTATGCACCAAGCTCGAAGACCCCTCCATAACTGGAGGTCTCAGAGACTGATTTGGATATCAGCGGGGATGGTCAACCAGGATGCAACCTCGCCGGGGCAAGGGTAATGGAAATCACCTCTAAGCTCCTTCCATCCCTATGGGAGAAGGGAGATGTGGAGTGACAATTCCAGAAATACAGTTAGGGATAATCCGATGCCATTGGGACAAGCTTTTTCCTCTGAGCTCGTGCAGCCCATAGCACAGCTGGGTTCTAGCCCACGCACCCAACTCCCAAATGCTTCAAATAATTGGTGTCATTCGTCCACGCAAAAAGAGCAGTGGTTAGCCCTGTTGCTGGTGTGGTTCTTGAATAAAATTCACTCGAAAAAAAGCCTCCAAAAAGAGATTTTGATGAAAGGCTTTGGTGTATGTGAGGAGGGGGTGGCCGTACCTAGAGGTGCAAGCAGCAGCCTGGTCTGGACACTCCGCTCCTGCCTCTCCCCACGACGCGGGAACAGCTCCGTCACCTCTCTGCGACATCCTGACCTTGCCAAAGTCAACAGGAATTTTGTCCCGGACTTCACCGGAGCCAAGGTGTTGCCCTTTTGCATCCGTCTGTAGCTCTCTGCGAGCTGTGACAGTCCCTCTTGCCAGGCACCTGCTTCACAGCCACCACCTTTGTCCTCCCCTCCCCTTCCTGCCATTAAGCTCTGACTTGCATTAGCCTCTAAAGCTCCCCGAGGGAGGCTCTTGTGCCAGAAAAATGGGCTCTGCAATCAAAAGAGTTGGTGAGAATTCAAGAGAATCAGCTAACATTTAAGATACCCAAAGGAAAAGGTACAACAAAACAGCAAATTACCGTATCATGAAAAAAACCCCACAAACAACCCACTTGAAAACTACTCAGACCCTGACAGAAGGATAAAACGTGAGCCGCCCGTGGCTCCCGTCCATACAAATTTCCTCCCTGCTTCAAAAGCAGGATATAGACAGTAAATGCCCCGGCGACACAACCACGCTCATCTCTGTCGTCTTATTTACGAGGATCCCAGACCGATGACACACAACCCTCCGCATCTTACGCATGAAGCGCTGCAGCCAGCCAAAAAGGAAGAACATTTGGCTTTGATCTCCAGGCAAGAAGTTGCTGCTGAATCATAAAAAAAGGAAATAACACACAATGTTGGTGCAAAATACGAGCCTCTCCTGCCAAGGGCAGAGAACTGGAGCAGCTTTCCTGAAGTTGGTGGTTGAGGTGATGGTCACACCCGAAACAAGCCGGGTGCTGTTCCGTGTGCTCAAACACGAGCTGACATGATGACCTGGTGAGGCTTATGGTGTTTTTCCCCCGTTTTTTTACCCTGTGCTGTATTAATTTCATAAAACTATTAAAGCACTACCTCATTTTCATCAAGAAAAGGACTAAACAAAGGGAAATGCCTTCCCTTCCTTGCACATAAACGCAGAGAAGCTAATGCCGTTGTCACACGACAGCTGAACCTACTGGCGGCGACAAAAGGTACATTACCAGGGAGGAGCACTTTTGATAAAAACAAGAGTTTATTGACACAGTCGATTGCTCTATAAAATCAAAACATACTTTCACATGCTTAATCCGGTCGATAAGTTGAAGGACTGCGGGCTGGGAACGGTTTGCTCGGGTTTTAATGGCTGACTCATTAGCGGTCTGACCAGACGTGCGTATTTTTTACGTTCGCAATAAAAAGTGAAGGTGGGAAGGTTTGATCACTTTTGAAGTCACCGGGTGACTAATAGCAGCACATATCAGCGCTTCAGCAGCACAATAACTTAATTTACAGTCCATAACCTTGAGGGGCCATTCCAGAATCCCAATTTTACCCCATTTTGAGCAGGTCTGTGACTGCCCAGCGCACCCCGACCCAGCCACGTGCCCGTACCCTGCCCTCACTCCCTGCCTGTCCTCCCCATCACTCTGTCCCCATCCCTGGCATTCAGGCCATGTTCCATGTCCTCAGGCCTTATCCCTCATGTACCCAAACCACCATCCTCTACCCCTGTCTCCCTCTTTCTGTCCCCAACCCAAGCCTGTCCCCTGTCCTCTATCTGTCGCCTCTGCCCTATCCGCCCTTTCTCTGACCGTCCCCCAAACCTGTTCCCTCTCCCTCCACCCCTGTCCTCATCACCTGTGCCTATTCCCCATCCACCCCTGCCTTGTCCTCATCCTCCATCCTTTGTCCTCATCCCCCTGTCTCCATCCCCTATCCCTCCCATCCCTGTTTGGTTCCCAATCCTCTGTCCCTGTAGAATCACTAAGGTTGGAAAAGACCACTAAGATCAAGTCCAGCTGTCAACTCAATGCTCCTATGGCCACTAAACCATGTCCCAATGTGCCACATCTATGTGTTTTTTGAACACCTTCAGGGATGGTGACTCCACCACTGCCGTGGGAAGCCTGCTCTAGTGCTTCACTGCTCTTTCAGTGGTTGAACCTGACACAGCTGGCCTTGGCCCATCAATCCAGCCTGGCCAGGTCTCTCTGCAGAGCCTCCCTGCTCTCCATCAGATTAGCACTCACAGAATCATAGAATGGCCTAAGTTGGAAGGGACCTTAGAGATCGTCTAATCCAACCTCCCTGTCATGGGCAAGGACACCTCTCAACTAGATCAGGCTCCTCGAGGCTCCGTCCAACCTGGCCTTGAACACCTCCCACCCAGCTTGGTGTTATCTGCAAAATGACTGAGCGTGCCCTCGATCCCCTCATCCAGACCATCGATAAAGATATTAAACAGGAGTGACCTCAACACTAAGCCCTGGGGGACACCACTTGT
>NW_009716438.1:0-1497 GCF_000703405.1 Apaloderma vittatum
TGCTCCTGCTGCCCACACTGCTCCTGACACACGCCAGGATGCCCTTGGCCTTCTGGGCCACCTGGGCACACTGCTGGCTCCTGTTCAGCCGGGTGTCACCCAGCACTGCCAGGTCTCTCTCTGCCGGGCCACTCCCCAGCTACTCCTCCCCAAGTCAGTAGCGCTGCAGGGGGTTACTGTGGCCAAAGTGTAGGACCCTGCCCTTGGTCTGCTTGAACTTCAGCCCGTTGGCCTCAGCCCGTGGACCCAGCCTGGCCAGGTCCCTCTGCAGCGCCTTCCTAACCTCCGGCACATCGACGCTCTCCCCTAGCTTCGTGTCGTCTGCAAACTTACTAAGGATAGACTCAATCCGCTCATCCATGTCATCAATAAAGATGTTGAATAGGACTGGAGGAAAAAAAATAAAAATTTTAAAATGGGGGGAAAAAAATAGGAAAAAAAGAAAAATAGGGAAAAAAAAGAGAAAATGCTTTTCTGTTAACGTTTGGATAACAAATGACACTCTAAGTGCTGTGCAAAAAGAGCAACGTTTTTCAACTGCTTTGTCTTAGAAAGTGTCAGAACTAAGTTGAACTCTGTCTTACCCCAGAGTTCACTGGGTGACCATAGGATTATTTTTTTCTGAAGCTGTTCTTCAAGAGCATTTTGGTTATTGCTCATCTGGGGATGCTGTCAGAAATCTCATCCAGTTCTTTTCTTAATTTTCATGCTAGGCTTTCTCTTGTTTTGAGATACTGAAAATTTGGGGTGATGTTGCAGGTTTTTATATGTTTTCTCTTAAAAGACCAAGAGCAGATTTGGCATGAAATGTCTGTCGGCCAAGTCCCCTGTCCTTTTGTCTTGTAACCCTAGCTGTGTTCTTCGCTCCACCTCGAGCACGTGCACAGAAGGGAAGAACTGGGTGCATCTCAGTTTAGCAAGCAAAGCTCTCCTATCGTTTCTGGAAAATCAGCATGACTGTATCTTTCTGCAGTGCCTGGATGCTAATGCATACAGTCAAAGGAACAAACAGGAGGAATTACTGTGCAGTTGCACGGCCACAGTCTCCTTGGTCTGACAGAGAAGCGTGAGACAGCTCATGCCACTGTAGTACAGCAAGAGATAAGTACAGGCTGTCCAGGAAAGACATTTCAGGAATGACAGGCCAGGAGGGTGAGGAAGGGAGCATTGCTGTTCATGTGAGGCAGCCGCTGCAATGTGTGAAACGACACAGGAACAGATGATAAGCCGTTTGGGAGCTTCTTGGGCTAATACTGGTGAGCAGACTAACGTGGGCAATGTTGTGGTAAGTATCTGCTACAGACCACCTGATCAAGACAAAGGGAGAAGGCTTTCCTGAGACAACTGGAGGAAGCCCTATATTCACATTTACTTGGCCTCATGGGGCCACCCTGATGTGTGCTGAAGGGAGCAGGTCACAAGCACTCCTGCGGTTTTCTGGAGTACATGGATAACGATGTCTTGACACAGCTGATCAAGGAGCCGACTAGCGAAGGG
>NW_009716438.1:1507-17636 GCF_000703405.1 Apaloderma vittatum
CAAGGAAGAACTGGTTGTTGATGTGAAGGTAAGGGGCAGCTTTGGCTGCAGTGGCTGTCAGATGGTGGAGTTTGGCTCAAGGCCCTGAGAGGAGGGAGCAAAGCAAAAAGCAAGATCAGAAGCTTGGGCTTCAGGAGGGAGCAGCCTTTCACCTTTCAGATATCTACTCAAAAGAATCACATGGGATATGGTCCTGAAGAGAAGGAGGGACTCAGGAATGCTGACAGAGTCATGCTTAACCTGCCTTGTAGCCTTCGGTGATAACTGGCTTGGTAGATGAGGGGAGAGGACTGCATGGGTTTTATCTTAACTTTAATAAGGCTTTTGACGCTGTTATAGTGTCATCAGACAAGTACAGACTAGATCGATGTGTGATGGATTTAAAACTGACTCAAATGGTGCGCTCACAGGGTTGTGATGAGAGTCACGAGTGGTGTACCCTAGGGGGTCGGTATTGGGTTGAGTAGTTTAACATCCTCATTAATGACCTAGATGGGGCAGAGTTCGGATACCCTCAGCAAGTTCACAGATGATGCAAAACTGGGATGAATAGCTGATACACCAGATGGTTGCGCTGCAATTCAGAGGGACTTGGACAGGCTGGGCAACTGGACCAAAAGGAATCTTGTGATGGTCAGCAAGGGAATGTGTAAAGTCCTGCACCTCAGGAGGAGTAACACACTGCAGCAGTGTGTGCTGGAGGACAGCCGACTGCAAAGTAGCTTTGCTTGGAAGGACCTGGAGGCCTGGTGGAAAAGGAGATGACCAGGAGCCAAGAATGCATCCGCATAACGAAGAAGGGCAGCATCGTCCTAGGCTGCATTAGGAAGAGTGTTCTCAGCAGTACAAGGGAAGTGGTCCTTCCCGTCTACTCAGCACTGGTGAGGCCACATCCAGAGCACTGTGTATGGTTCTGGGCTCCCCAATACAAGAAAAAAGTGGACTTCCTGAAGAAAGTCCAGCGAAGGGCAGCAGAGATGATTATGGGTCTAGAGCATCTTTCATAGGAAGAGAGGCCGAGAGATCTGGGACTGTTCAGCCTAGAGAAGAGAAGGCTTGAGGGAGTGTTAGGAGGAAATATTTACCAATGTGTATAAATCCCTGATGAGAAGGAATGAGGAAGAGGGAGCCAGACTATTCTCAGCAGTGCCTGCTGACAGGACAAGAGGCAATAGGCACTAATTAAAAATCAGGAAAACCAGCCTGAACACAAACCATTTTTTATAGTGTGAAGGTGGTCTCTTCCAACCTAAATGTTTCTATGGTTCCGTGGAGTGGTTTTTTGCTTGCCCTTTTTTTTTTCATGATAGGACTTAAGTAACAATTGCTCTTTGTTTTCTTAAACCTCACTCTCCTAGAGCTGACATTTCATTTCTGCCTTCTAGAACTTCAGGGCTGTGTTGTGTTACAGTTGGAAACCAAGGCTATCTCTGTTATCCCCGAGGTTGGACTTTTTCCTACATTAATTTCTTAATGTTATCCTGACTTAGGGACTAAAATGAATAATAGTCCTGTTAGAGGCTGTTGGGCAATCCAGGTGAAGCAGTGCTTAGTTATCGGAGTGATTTTAAGCAACATAATTTTGGAGCTGCTTTTCTTTAGCTCTGTAGGTATCTTTGCTTAATGTGCTGATACTGCTACTAGAGCATCTAGGGGCATCTATCTGTGCTCTTCAGGGTTGTGCTGAGCTCTTTATGTGAGTAAACCCTTCAGAATCTGCCTTCAGAATGTTGTTAACTGATAGGATACAGCTTGGAGTTGATTCAAATTTGCATAGAGATGTGAAGTGCCATTTGAACATATATAGCAGCTACTAAACCTAGAGTTCTTCAGGTGAGATAGTTCATATGTAGGTTCACTGCATACCCTCTTTTCCTTTTGTAACTCTGCTCCGGAGATTGCAGCCTGAGAGGAGCTGATGGGTTCTTGGCTAGAAGATTATCTGGTATACTTTTTCCTACTATTGTTATATAGATGTTGTTATTCTCAAATGCCTTGAGCATTTATGACGAGCAACCACTCAAATCTTGGTGTGGAACGTGTATATATGGTTAGCCTAAACATCTTAAAACCACTTTTACAAGTGAAGAGCCATTTTTCTGCTGCTTGGTTTGGTGCTAGGGAACTGATGATCCATGGTTATACATAAAGAATGAGTGAAGTTGTTAAAAAATTCATATCGGAATATGGATATTGACCTTGGTGGATTGATTTTGGCCACTCTTTCACTCCCCCTTCTAAACAAGATGGGGTTAGAATTACGGAAGATAAGGTGGAGAAGTTTGTGGGTCAAGATAAAGACAGGGAGACCGTGTAGCGATTGCCATCACGGGCAAAACAGATTCAACTTGTGAAAAAATAATTTATTGCCAATTAAAAATAGAGTAGTATGGTGAGGAAGAAGGACAAAGCTGGAAAGACCATACCCTCACTCACTCCTTCTTCCTAAAGGCTCAACTTTACTCCTTTATCCCTGAATCTTCTGCATCCTTGCCCCTCCCCAGAGCAGCTCAGGGGGATGGAGATGGTGGGGATTGCAGTCAGTGCATAACGCTTTGTCTCTGCTGCTCCTTCCTCCTCACACTTTTTCCCTGCTTCAGTGGGGAGCGCCTCCCACAGGATACCATCCTTCACAAACCACGCCAACATGGGTCGTCCCCATGGGCTTGAGGAATAGCCTGCTCCAGCATGAGTCCCCAGTGGGCCACCGTTTCTGCCAAAGAACTCAGTCCTGTGGGGGCTTCTTTCCAAGGGCTACAGGTCCAGCCGGGAGCCTGTTCCGGTATGGGTCCTCCACAGGCTGCAGGGGGGCAACCAGCTTTCATTTCCACGGGCTGCAAGGGAATCTCTGGAGCACCTCCTTCACTGACCTTGGTGTCTGCAGAATTGTTTGTCTTGCTTCCTCCCCCTGCTCTGCCCTGTCAGCTATGGAGCATTTTTTACCCTTTCTTATCATAACAGAGGTGCTAAAAACATCAATTATGGGCTCAGCTTTGTCCACCAATGGGTCTGCTGGAGCCAGGTGGAACCATCGGTGTCCAGCACAGGGCAGCTCCCAGCCTCGTCTTGCAGAGCCTACCCCTGCTGCCAGCACCTTGCCATGCGGCCCTAATACACTTGCCTTAGGGAGCCTAATAAGATGCTGCATCTAAGGCAACTGCCCATGGCCTGGAAGTGAAGTTTACTTTGCCTCTGGTTATTTATTTGATGCACAAAAACCAGACATGGAAGAAAATAGATTTGTAATGTCTTTTTTATGATGGTAGTCAGGAGTCTTAGCTCTTAAGAAAGTTTGGCTGCATGTGTAACACATTTGGTTATGGTGCAGTAAGCATTCATCTTTGTATTCTCAGCCCGTGCTGGTATCTGGTGTCCATAAGAAGTTGAAGTCAGAGCTTTGGAAACCAGAAGCTTTCAGCCTGGAATTTGGAGATCAAGATGTAGATTTGGTGAACTGCAGGAACTGTGCCATAATTTCAGACGTGAAAGTGCGTGACTTCTGGGATGGCTTTGAGATAATATCTAGTAAGTAATATCTATGGCTGACTAGTTTAACTGAGCAGTCTGTCTTGCTACCTTCAACTTCTCCTTTTCCACTATTTCCTAAAAAAATTATAAAATAATAATGAAAAAATAATCCAAATAGCTATCAGTCTCATCCAAAGAAGCTATTCCTCCTTAGACATAGTGCACTCTAAAAAATACTTTATTGGTGAAGATTAGGGCAGGGTTGCCCAAGAAAACTTTATCTGTACTACAGTGTGTTGGTGTGTGTTACTTTCATGTATCAAAAAATGATTGGGAAACTACTTTTTTTGACCTTTCCTCGGTGAAATTAACCATCAGTTACCTTTATTAAGACAGTAAGTAATATGACTACTCTTACTCTTCTTCCAACCTTAGCTTTTTTTGTAAAACTAAAGGGAACCTGCAGAGCTGAAACAGACAGAGGCTTTTGATGCTAAAACTCAGACTTGGTGGAATACATCAACTAAGTAAACTTGACGTTGAAAATTACTTTTATAGTAGATCATCTGTGAGTATAAATACAAGTTTATGTATTATGCACAGCAGTGCTGTATGTGCGCCTCGTGATAACCCATTACTTAATAGTTGAGCTCTTTCTTGAGAAAACCATCGGTCAAATGTGGATACGGAAGCTAACCAGTTAAAATTCCTGGGAATATAACTGGTCAGATAAAAGAGCTTCTGAAAAGCAGAGTACTCTATTTTAGATGGGATATACCTAGATCAGAGTGGTCTTATATTTACAGATGTTAGAATTGTAATGGTTTGTTGCAACGTTGCTGGGTTTAGTGTTGTGTATAAACATTTTCTGTATTTATTGCTATGTGCACGTAGCAGAAATGGTGAACTATTGAATAATGGAATGTCTGTTCCCACAGCAAATGAAATGATAGATTTGCAGACAAAAATATTCCATTCCCTAGTTGTTTTCCAGTCAAAGAAGTCCCAACTTTTGTTTTTATATGGTTCCAAGTACAGTGTCTTGTATTTTGTTCTGCTAAATTTCATACTGTTTCTGTTATTACACAGAAATAAATGGCCTAGGATATAAGTGTCATCTTTCTGTGTATTAACAGTAACTGGGAAACTTGACAAACTTTTATCCTAGGGTGACTGAGGAAAACAATAAGTTTATATGGGTCAAGTTACCTTTGAGAAACGTCATTTGTAGTTTGTCTCCAGATAGATATGCTCCTTCAGCAAAATCAGCTGCTGCATTTCTTTTAGACAGTGCTTTTACCATGCTTTATATGAGATGGATCACTTTTGTTAGTTTCTTTTAAATACATTTCATTTAGTGTTTTTCAGCCATGTGCAGTCCCCAATCTAGAAGAGTGTTATTTGTTACTGGTCCAGAGATTTCACGTGCTAACTCATGAAAACTGCAAATTCTATCATGACTCTGACTTCTCTGCATTACATGAAGTACTCGATTTCTCAAATACACGGCGGGTTGTCCCCTGCTGCCACTCGCATTAAGTTATTGAAGAGATGCAAAACAGCCACTGAATTTGGAGCGGGTATTGAGATAATCCCTCAATTATTCTACATGATACTTTAGTTAATTTTAATCTTGTGCTGTTTACTTTTAGTATCTTTGAGTTCTAAGTCAACTTCTGGCAGGTACAGTTTTTTGTTTTGATCCTTCTTAGGCCTGCTTTTTTTTGCTGATCAGATGTTTTCTGGGTTTTGTCCACTTTCATGTTGTTTGTCACATCCGTATATTTTCCTCTGGATAGCTCTTTACTCTGTACTTTTTGAATAGCCTTCTACAAATTTATTCTCCTTGTTTGGAACAAAGATCCTTGATGAATTCAAAACCTTGAACATAGAAAGTTCTGAAGCATCTTTAAATTCAAGTCCTTGAGCTTTTCAGTTCACTTGCCTCTCTAAAATCGTAGCTCATAATAATTTGTTTTCTTCAAAATATGGTTTACCTATCTGCAGTCTTAATTCTTTTCAATTTCAAAAAATATTTTTTTTATATTGCAAAGGCTATCTTCTGTACCCTATTGATATATAATGAAGATGTGATTCACATGTCTCCAAGCCCTAGTTTTTAGATATGCTTTTTCTGTTGGTGCTGTCAGCAGCTCTCCTGCGTCTGGGTAAGATCAGTTGTTTTTCGTTTGGCTGACCTTGGTAAGGTAGGAAGTGGTGAAGGATGTTACTTTCTGGGGAAAAGGGGGATGTGAAAGTACCACGCTGCAGTACAGCCTCTTTTCCAACTGATGGCTGTATGTAGAGTAGCAAAGAATCTGGAAGAAGAGGCAATTTTATTTCTCTCTAAATGTCATGCAGAGTCTTCTAAGCTGCCCCATGTATTGCTTCTCTTGGTCATTGTAACATCCAAGACAAAACAGCAGCTGACATGGTCGGTGCTGTTGTGTTGTACATCCGCTGTTGTGAACATGATGTCAGCTTTCTGTGTTAACGGCTGTCTCTGTTACCAGTCAGGACTCGCATGCAACTCCTGCAATGAAGAGCAAATGTTTGAGTTTGGCAAGCTCCTAATTTGAGTGACTGCAGCAAAGAGGAATTTAAAAAACAAGGCTGTCTTCCTCAGTAGCCACCTGCCGTTTAGCTTTTTTGAGCTTGGTGTACTATGGTTTCTTTACACTTAAGTTGGGGTTGATTTCGGAGCATGAACAAGTAATTTTAATTTTATAAAAGTATCACTCCTCTTGAAAGATAGAACTCCTTTACACTTTGGTAAAAGTAACAAGACAATATTTTGGAAAGGCTTGTTTTAAAGTTGAATAAAAGCTATTCTAAAAGTTAGCAGCTCTACAAGATCTGTCAAACTTCTGCTATAAATTATTATATATGTATAAATATATAATTGTTAAACTGTTGTTTGGTGGTACTATAATAATACTTGGAAGCCCGAAGAAACATCAGGATCCATTTTACTGTCCAGTGCAAGACATCTTGGTATGGCTTAAACAAGACAATGGGCTATACTAAAAAGATACTACATGAAGACATCTTAATTTGTTTCTTGCAGAACGGCTCAGGTCAGATGATGGTCAGCCAATGGTACTAAAATTAAAGGATTGGCCTCCAGGGGAGGACTTTAGAGATATGATGCCTACAAGGTAAGTAAAGCTTACTCTCCGTGTCTACAGGACTGCTGTAGGCAGTACAGGAGGAAAATGTACCCATGTTCTCTTTCTGCTCTCTAGGTTTGAGGACTTGATGGAGAATCTTCCTCTTCCCGAATACACCAAGAGGGACGGCAGACTGAATTTGGCTTCTAGGCTGCCAAGCTACTTTGTCCGTCCTGACTTGGGTCCAAAAATGTACAATGCCTATGGTGAGAATAGTTGTGCAGATGTTGATTTTTTTTGTGACTTAGGACACATGCAAGGCTGTGGCATTAATTAAAACTCCGTGCTTATCCTAGAGCAGGCTGTCATTTTTTTTAATTGGTCCTGTGATCTGTTCCTGTGCTAGGCGCTATGCTGTCTATCAGATGTGTGCTTTTTTAGCTTGTGGTTTATGAGAGATGTACATGTCATAAGTTTGCAAACAATTATTAGTACATGTAATAAGCGTACCTATTCAGGATTCAAGGAGAAGTTACTAGCTTTTTGAAAATAACTGATTTATTTGAGAGGAGAATTAGACAGCTTCTGGGCACTTTGATCTATGTGTTCGTGTTTCCAACCTGGGTTGTAATTTCCTTAATCCATGTCTGACAACACAGACCACAGAGAACATGCAAGACAAAACTGTCACTGTATTCAGCTACCTGAATTTGGATAGTTTTGTCCTCTTAAGACTCTAATGATACAGTAGGTAAATAGCATATAAATGCGGGAAACCTGTGTATGAACACATATCCTGCATGACTGTCAATACACCAGAGTGCGGGGGAACAATTAATTCATATTGTATCCACTTAGAATCACAGAATCATTTAGGTTGGAAAAGACCTTTAAGATCATTGAGTCCAGCCATTAACGCAGCACTACCAGGCCACCACTAACCTGTGTCCCTGAGCACCGCATCTACTCTTAAATATCTCCAGGGGTTATGGCTCCACCACGTCCCTGGGCAGCCTGTTGCAATGCTTGACAACCCTTCTGTGAAATATTTTGTCCGAATGTCCAAGCTAAACCTCCCCTGGCACAACTTGGCACCGTTTCCCCACGTCCTATCACTTCTGAAGAGATTCAGCCCCCTTCCCTACAGCCCCCTTTCAGGGAGTTGTAGAGCGTGGTAAGATCTCCCCTCAGCCTCCTTTTCTCTGGGCTGAACAGCCTCAGTTCCCTCGGTCCCTCATCAGACGGGTGCTCCAGACCCTTGAATTATGTCAGTTCCTGAATGTGCTGCTGTTGAGGTTATGGCCAAAAGCAGGTTTTGAAGACTTAATTTAAAATAAATGATCAGGATACTTTTAAATAACAGATTGATTTTGAAGTACAAATAATGTTTAAAGTACTTGTTCTTTGTATGTACTAAAATATTTCAAGTGATAATAAGGAAAAGGATGCAGCCATATTGCAAAGAAAGTATGTGGAAGCAAACTTACCTTAATGTAGCTTCTGGAGTTCACTTTGAATATTGATGAGACAGAGGTGCAAGGTTTTTTAAGATTCTGCATTCCAGTTATTGATGTACCTACAGTAACAACTCACCTGAGGACCTTAGCTCAGTAACCAAATGTGGATTAGACTTAAGCTTCAACTAACATATTGCAGTTCTGAGAAAGTTGAGGGGGGTAGTTCATTTTTTTTTAGCAGTATGATGTCACAGATAAGAGTAAAAAAACCCACACATTTGTGAACTTAGGCAAATTGAGCCTATTTACTGTTTAACAGTGTTCAGTGTTTTTGCTTTATCTGTTACTCATTGTCTAAGTTCAGTGAAGGAAGGTGTACACCAGAAAACTTAAAGGATCCTAAAATATAACCACTAGTCCTGTGGTCATACTTATCACTAGCTGGTACAAAGATTTTTAATTTTTTTTTTAATATTTTAACTTTTTTTCCCCATGTTACTTCCTAGAGGAGATGGTAAAGCAAAAGTAGAGGGTGGTAAAGCAAAAATAGAGGGAGAGAATGCTGCTGAAGGGTCGGAGGAAGAGAGGTGAATGTCTTATATGAGGTGAAAGAATTAAGCAGCAAGCATTTGAAATTTCTTTCTCAGTAACTCATAGGCACTTGAGAGGTGTAAGAGCATCCAGTGTTTAAAGAGATGAGCACTTGAGAATCTGCAAGTGTTTTCCTTAATTGTAATCAGAATTTTTAATGATGAGTTGGACAGTAACTGCTGTGAGTTTAACTGATCATACGGATTTTACAGCTGAGTATGAGAAAACAACAAACTCCTGAAGGCTTATACCTGGAACCGTCCAGTGACTTGCTGCACACAGAGTGGTACTAATGCCACTTAGAGCAGTCGGGGTTTCTCTGGTACCCCCAAGCAAAGGAAAACTGTGCCAAGGAGTGCCTACTAACTTTACATTATCAAAGCTAAGTTCCCTACTACAGACCATATAAATGATCCTCAGAGAGACAAAATTGTCAAGTACAATAGGCTTTGTTTTTAAAATGCCTGTTTTCTCATGACTTGAATGAATTATATTTGCTACTTCTATTGCCTGTAAAATAAAAATACTAGTTACTGGTAGACTTTTTGCTCATGCCACCTGACATGAAAATAACTGGTTCAGCTGCCTATTGACAATGGTTTCTGCTCTCATTGCTGTGTAAATTAGGATTCTAGAAAGATGTTTTGGGCTGGTTATTTCTAGAACAGCTTAAATAGAATTTGATATTATTTTACACTCTATTATAGGCTTAATTACTGCAGAGGACAGACGAGTTGGTACCACAAACCTGCATTTGGATGTGTCTGATGCTGTTAATGTCATGGTGTACGTTGGGATTCCCGTTGGAGAGGGGACCCATGATGATGGTAATGTTTGAGGAAAGCTATTTTCTGTCTATCAAAAAATCAGTTGTGTGTGAGAAAGACGACTGTACCTTTCATTGTTTAAGCTTGTCATAGCTATGATATACAACCCAAATATACAAGGCAGTTTGCTACATATCTATCTGTGGCACATATTTAGAAGTGCAGCAATTGCTTCCCTACTGCAGAAACGGCAGAGTTTTGTTATAAATTAGGTATCTCCCTGAAGAAAGGAGAGGAAAGGGTGATAAAGTTACTCTTTCTTCTTCTTGTATTTGAATTTGTGACTGAGATTGGTGACCAGCTGTCGATTGGCACATTCCTTGAATTTGATAAGGCGAAGCTTGATGTGCTTAGAAAGGATGCTGTGTCATGGAACAGTTGCAGTAGCAGTGTGGCTGGATTTAGCAGCTCCAAATGCTTCTTCCTCTTCTGTATATTAAAAATGAGAAGCTTTGTAAACATACAGCTTTCATGTGGATTCCCCTTTCAGAGGTTCTGAAAACAATTGATGAGGGAGATGCTGATGATGTAACAAAGCAGCGGATTCATGAAGGGAGAGAGAAGCCTGGAGCATTGTGGCACATCTATGCTGCCAAGGATGCTGAAAAGATACGGGAACTTCTCCGGAAGGTATGTTGGTTTCAAAGAAGGCTTCTTTGACTAGCTTGCTTACAGCAACTGACCAATATAAATTTGCTATCAACATTAAGTGTACAGGTATTCTAACACTGTCTTTGAGGACATTAATAGATATTATGTACCCAGGTTTTCAGCCTAGTGTAGAATTTCCATACTAATGCACATGTCAGTAGTTAAGACCTAAATGAGCTTAATGAAGGTAATATGCTACCGTGAAATGGTTTGTTTGTTATGTTTTTTGGTACAGAGCTTTTTGTGAGCCAGCAATATCAAGGTGCTGTGTCATGGTTTTCCCCCCCACCCCATATCTTGGCCCTAGGTTGGAGAAGAACAAGGCCAAGAAAATCCCCCAGATCATGACCCCATTCATGACCAAAGTTGGTACTTGGACCAGATCTTACGCAAGCGACTCTACGATGAGTACGGTGTACAAGGCTGGGCGATAGTGCAGTTCCTTGGAGATGCTGTGTTCATTCCTGCAGGTGCTCCCCATCAAGTAAGTATGCCCAGCTCTCTTGACAGATAGAATTGAATTTGAGGCACAACACAACTGCAACTTCAAAATACTCCTAGCTAATATTGCCGACTTGGGTTCCTTTTTCTACATGCAGTTCTTACGGGGAACTATTGGAATTGGATCTTAGTCATTATGTTAGTCAAAATTATATAAATACCTGAATGATGTGTACCAGTACTGTGATGGAATTAAGAAAATAAAATAGGGCCAGTAGTAGGAAAGCATTTCCATGTAGTGAAACTTAGCCATGGGAACAGAATTACAAAAAAATGCGGAGAACAGTAGAGAACTTGTTTTAGGGAACACTAGTGTATGTGGGAGAACTGGCAACATGTGAGATGTTAGTTATTTTGTTCACTTTTTACCATTAGATACAATTCTCTGTGAGATAAAATATGCTTCAATTCCTGTTTCTGAGAAGTAAATCTGATAAGAACCTAACATATGTGGTGGGAGGGCTTTGGGGGGGTTTTGTATGGTTCGTTCTATCTTGATGTATCTGTTGCTTGATACGGGGCTTTTTGTAGGTCCATAATTTATACAGCTGCATTAAAGTGGCAGAAGATTTTGTATCTCCAGAACATGTGAAGCACTGCTTCCGTCTGACCCAGGAGTTCAGGCACCTGTCTAATACTCATACAAACCATGAGGATAAACTGCAGGTAACCATTTTACGGTAGCAGTCACTAAATAAATATATCTTGTGTTTTGCTAGCTTTGCTTTGTACTAGAAACATGTGGCTAGTGATTTAAGAAAAAAATAACGACTTTGCGTAACTTTGGATGTTCTCATTTGATAAGCATTTAAAAAAATTATTAATGCATCTGTGTTTACAGTGTTATGTAAACAAAAATCATTAATAAACTTTTGGATTTCCAGAGAACTTTCCTATTACTGGACTAGTGCATGTGATGGTATTGGTAAGGTTTTAAATTACTGAATCCTGAATGACGGTAAAGAGTAGCAGGGAAAAAAAAGCTACTAAAAAGGAAAAAGCAGTGCTTTGTTTTGAAGAGATATGTTTATTTGACTAAGGATGATACATGTATTCGTTTCTTTACTGCCTAAATGAAAATTGCTCTGGAAGTGAAGGCTTGCTTATTTAAATCAGTGTCCTGGCTCCAGCGACTGCCTGGGCTGACAACAAAAACCACGCAGTCATTCCCGTGTTGCCTGATCCAGTCGAGAGGTGGCGTCCCTGGCGACAGGGAGGCTGGATTAAAATGATCTCTAAGGTCCCTTCCAGCTTAGGCCATTCTATGATTCTGTGATTCCCTCACTCCTTCCCCCGATCTGCACAGGGATGTTGAGGGAGAAAACTTGGACTAAAAAGGTTTAAGGATTGAGATTAAGGACAGGGAGGCTAATAATCTGCCATTTAAGATGATGGGTAAAACCCAGAGTGAGCTTGGGGAGAAAAATATAAATTTTATTTACCACCACCATTTATGGAATAGGATAGCGAGATAAATACATACACTTCCTCCCAACCCCTCCCATCTTCCCAGCTCCCTCCTGCCCCCGATCAGTGCCGGGGGGGTGGGGGTGCATCCGCCTGGCCATTACCCGTTGTCCAGGGAAATCCTTCCTTCTTGAGAATGAGAGCTCCTTGCAGTCTTCCCCTGATGCCACATGGTGTCCACCTCACAGGAAGCAACCCTCTTCCTCTTCATGAATCCATCCCAGCCAGGGTCCCAGGTTGCTTCGGGCATGTCTTCCGCTCCTGCGCGGTCTCTCTCTCTCCCCCTGGCCCAGGGTTCTCCATGTGCTGCCGCATCCTGGACGTTCTCGCTGCCGTCCATCCCCTCAGCTCTCAGGCAACCCTCTCCTGCCATCTCACTCGCCACAGGGCTCCAGGGAAACACTGTTCCAGCCCCTTTCTCCCCTGCTTCCTCACTGACCGCGTTCCTTCGCTTTCCTCTTACCTCCCCTTCTTCCAAAAGAAAATCACACCAACATAAAAGACAGGACAGATCAAGACGAGATGAGACGAAACCAAAAGAGAAAGAAAGAGCAAGAGGAACTAGAACAATAGGGTCGTCTCTTAAACACCTTGATCGCAGAGGCACTGACTGGCCTGGAGAGGCGGGGGGGGGGGGCACTCCCCCCCCCGTGATTCACACGAGCCTGGGGGTTTCACAAGAGACATCCCCCACAGCTCTACCCCCACCTCCAAAAACCCCGCCAGACTCAAATCCTTGACAGCTGGGGACGTGATTTAGTGGTGGACTTGGCAGTGCTAGGTTTATCACTGAACTTGATCTTAAAGGTCTTTTCCAACCTAAATGATGCTATGATTCTAAATTAGTCCCAAGCAGGAAAACTAAATGTGTTTTCGTTTGAGAATATGACTGCTTAAACTAATAATTACGCATAGAACACACTGTGCACTGTAGTAAGTATATTGTGTATAAGACAGCAAGTTGTGCAGAGGAGGGACCATAGAGACCTTGTTTGACCTATGTATGCTTCTGAAGAGTTAGTATCTGTTTAGTTTGCAAATTTTGTTGTCAGCATTTTTTTATGTATTACTAATGTCGTGCATATAAAGTGAAGGAGAAAAAATAGCAATTGCTGGCAAAGTGGAACTGTTACTGCGAAAAGGAATGCTGGTTGTATTTGTGCCTCACAGCCAAACTATACTGGTTTTCTTTGTCATTTTTCATGTATTTTTTAAATAAAAATCTGCCTCTGTGTATATATATGTATTTATATATTAAAAAAATACACAGACAATAACTTTCACATAAATATGAAAGACTGAGATCATATGTACGTCAGGAAAGAAGGGTGATGTTTGGTAGTTAGTTGAGCAAGTGAAGTTAAACTACTCAGGTGAAATTGTTCTGTTCAGTACCTAGAAACTGAACTCAAACATAGAAAAATGAGATAAAAGATAGCTGTTTAACAATCAAGGACCTAAGTGTGGAACCGATTGCTGTAACCATGGATTTTTCATCTCTGATCATGCTTGCCTTTCTGGAAGACGCACAAATAGCCTCCTTACAACGACAACAGGATGGTTTGGTGCATCATCTTAATTTACACAGGGATAAACCATATTATTTTCTTGCTCCTTTTGGGTTTGATTCATGTGAATCTGAGTGACTTGGATCACAAGGACTTTTTCAAAATATGCATGACTTCATAGTGTACTTTCTCCTAGCTCTCAGGAAAGAGAGACTTTCTTTTAATAACATGAGTAAACATCTGTTGCTGAGTGACCAGATAATAAATAAGTGCAGGTGTCTAAAATATTTGTTGTCTAACCATGACAGTAAAAATTGGTGGTGTTGATATCCTGAAGCAGTGACAGTACATACTTTGTCTGTACTTGCCAACTATTAGGAATTCAGCTGTCAAAGCTGATTGTATAGGTATGTCAGACTTTCCATGTTAGTCTGTAGAAGTTGATTATTTATTTTTTTCCTGTTACAGGTGAAGAACATTATCTACCATGCAGTGAAAGACGCTGTTGGCACACTGAAAGCTCATGAATCCAAACTAGCTAGATCGTAGGAACTGCTAATTCCAAAAGCCCTGCGAAGGAAGCCTTTTGCTCACAGTACATACAGGGACTGCACATGACTGCCTCTGCAGGAGCAGCGGCTTCTCTCTAAGAGCTGGTGTGGTCAGTATTACACACACTCTTCAGCCACCGTTTTCTGTGCTGCCTCAACACTGAAGGTCTAACGGAAGGTTGCACTGTTACATGCGGAATTTCAGATTCTAGTGAAAGGTGCCATGTCCCTTTCCTGTGGCCTTTTGCGAATTGGAAGAACGTGGAAACCACTTGGTGTTCCTGCATATTGTGATTAGAAATGGTATAAAGAGTGTGGATGGGTTTTTTCCTCATGCCTCGTTAGTCTCCACAGGTTAGAAGGAATGTGCTGGAGGTGGGTTGTCCTACTGCAGATTTATCTGCTGTAGGAGTGTGGCCAAGAGTAGCCGAACTGCAGAAATTTAAGCAAACTTCCCATGAAAGATACAGGCCAAGGAAAAAAAAAGCTATTCTCTGCACTCCCCTTCCTGTAGCCGTTTCTCTATACACTGTAGAGTTGCAGAAATAAAGGGAGAACCCACTTTTTTTCCCCAGGAGACTCCAGAAATAGGAGGATTGTGTATTTAGTGAAAAACTAGGTTTGTAGTGAAACAGTTAATATTTCATGAAAGTAGATATTTTTAGTATTTTTGAAGTACCACAACTGTTCCTGGATTTTGGAGGAAAGGCGCATTACATTTAGTCTTCCTTTCAATAAAATCAAGAACTGATTTTTAGAACGCAGTCCAAAATAGCACAAAAACAGCCAAAGGAGAGCGAATAGAAGTTGACACCCCACCTCCCTTGTCCATATTCCTCACCCATCTTCCTCCCTCTCCCTACGCCACCTGCTTCCTCAGAATGAGAAGTAGAAAGGAGTATAAACTCTGTTCTCACGTGGAGATGTTGTACATCTCCCTGCACTGGTGACTGCAGGCAATAGTTCACCCAATGCCAGTGCTAGCTGAAAACATCTATCCTTTCCAAAGTGAAGGAAAAGTTATCTTTCAGTGTCAATTTTGTCCAGAACTATTTTAAGTAAAATGTTTCTGCTTGATAGAATTGTATTCAGAATTTACTAATGTCAGCATTGATGCAATGGATTTCTTTTTCCGGGGGTACATGGGGAAATGTATCTACCTTATATCCAGCTGTACTGTAGTGCCACCTGCAGGCCTGTTAATATGTTCACGGTTATTTCATTTTTTAAAAAATAAAAGTCATTTACTGTAACATCCTGGGTGGTCTCTTTTGGACTTGTAAACTGATCTTCCTGCTGGGCGTTTGTCTCAGCTTCTGCCTCTGGTAGCACAGGCCCCCTGTTAATTTCTTGCCCTGTGTCTGACCGTACGGCTTGGGTGTTTTAGGCCAGGTGTCCCAAATGCCTGCTGGGAGCATACCAAGCTACCTGCCGATTCTTGATTCTCAGAGATAGTTTAGTTCAGAGGATCTGTCGTGTCATAAACAACATCTGTTGTGCTGTTCCCTACCTCTCGGAGCTGCCCTCTCCACTGGAGATATAGACGGGGCAGTACGGGGTCTCCCGTTTCCGACCTTGAAGGTGATGATGGCAGCAGCAGTTCTGTCGACTGACGTGGCATGTGGGCAGCTTCTCAGCGTGGTTACTGGGTGCAGGCAGTTCACTTCTGGCTTCTGCTGCCTCTGTACCCCTGCAGCTATCCTGCGAATATGGGCTAATCCAGTCCACTGCTGATGAAGAGGAATATCCCAGACCCCTAGAGTCATTCGACTTCACCATGTTCCTGTTGTGCTGAATTGCCTGCGCATTTCTGTTGTACTCTGTGCCTACAACCCACCTGAAATGGTTAATTAAAGTTGTTTCCCTCATTTGTGTGTGTGTATACTGGCAATTAGAATGAGATAAAGATCAAAAAGCCGAAGACTTGGCTAAGTGTAATTCAGTAGCTTTGGTCATGTCTCATGCAGTGATCTACACCGAGTTCTGCATCTCCTGCTG
>NW_009716438.1:17667-18938 GCF_000703405.1 Apaloderma vittatum
TGAGTCTGTCAAACATTGTTTCCGTCTCTTGAGTTTCCTCTTTTATTAATCATGGTCATATCTACCTAAAGCAATATTCAGCCAATATCAGAGGAATGATTTGCACAAAAAGATACTGAGTCAAATGTGCAGCAATCTAGATTTCAGACCAGATGAGGACACGAAGCTGCAGGTTGATGTGGCAAATCAGTTCTGGTAACTTGCATTTGAAAACTTTTATCCTTTATCTGGATTGCATACATCAGGAGATAGAGGCTCCCACCTCTTCTGGCAAGTTTTGCCAAGTAGGTAATTTATTTTTTTTATATAGGACACAAGTTTGCATTTATGTAGATTAAGGATCCACTTACCAATTCTTGGTTGTTTTTCATTAAGCAGATCTTCAGTTGATGAAAAGTTGTAATTATCAGCTCTTGGAATTCTGTTCATCTAATTAAAATTTAGCTGTTTAGTGTACAGCAATTTCAGAATTTCTGAAACAATTTTCATGTGTTGTGTATCTGCAAACATTAAGTTCTTATATATCTGATTAGAATGAATAAATCTATATTATATATAGATTATATATAACATATTAATGGGTGTATATATTAAACATTACATATATATTACACCTTATTTGCTTAAAACCCAGGCAACTGCAGGGACTTATCTTGGTTTTGCTTGCTTTCAGACATGCTTAGCTTCTGCTTTCTGCAGCAGCTTTACCTGGGCAGTGATATTTTATAATACTTGCAATTAGATGGTGAAGCTCACTGCAAGTCTATCATGTTGGTGCCAGAAGTAACTGTATTTAGATCTTCTGCAAGGTCTTTTAGAGTTGCAAGATGTAATTTTGCTTCTTTTGAAAGTACTTACCTTTGTTAGCTCTGGTAATTTAACTGGGCTCCAGAGCCCTTTTCCCCAAGAAGTGTTTGTTTTCTGTTTACTCCTTTGACTGCTTTCACAGATTCATAGTTCTTGTATGTGCCATTTCACTCCCCCAATGCATCTGTCTTCCAAGATGAACAATTTTGGACTGTAAAATCTTTGCATAGAACCTGCTCAGTGCCTCTGATTTGTTCCCGTGTACTTTCCTGCACCTCCTTTTTGTTCAGCTACCCTATTTTATTATTGCCAATTGTATCCTGGGCTGCATCAAGAGATGCGTGGCCAGCAAGTCCGGGGAGGTGATTCTCCCCCTCTGCTCCACTCTCATGAGACCCCACCTGGAATGCTGCGTCGAGTTCTGGAGCCTCCGCCACAAGAAAGATCTGGACGTGCTGGAGCGT
>NW_009716438.1:18967-23661 GCF_000703405.1 Apaloderma vittatum
ACCTCTCCTGTGCAGACAGACTGAGAGAGTTGGGGCTGTTCAGTCTGCAGAAAAGAAGGCTCCGAGGAGACCTTATGGTGGCTGCCAGTATCTCAAGGGAGCTACAAGAAAGCTGCTGAGGGGCTTGTTAGGCTGTCGGGTAGTGGTAGGACTAGAGGGAATGGATTAAAGCTGGAGATGGGTCGGTTCAGATTGGACGTTAGGAAGAAGTTCTGCACTATGGGCGTGGTGAGACCCTGGCACAGGTTGCCCAGAGAGGGGGAAGTTTTTCAGGCCAGGCTGGATGGGGCTCTGGGCAGCCGGATCTAGTGGGGGATGTCCCTGCCCATGGCAGGGGGTTGGAACTGCACGATCTTTAAGGTCCCTTCCAGCCCTGACAATTCTATGATTCTGTGATTTTTGACGGAAGGCAATTCAAGCTATGTGCAGAATTTAGTTTGTTCACCGTGGATTTCTGTGGTGAGATAACGGTGTTCAGTATTAATTTCTGAAATATTCCTCTTGCTAAGCATTGAGGTTTCCAGTAGTGATGACTGTACTATCTTTTCTGAGTAGTGACAGCTAATCTGGGGCCTATCACACACTTTTATAAGTGTATGGTCAGGGTGCTCTCAAGGGCATGTGTAAAGATTCTCTCTTAACAGGGTTAACTAGTACTGCCGTACTGCATCTAGAGCTGAGAGCAAATGTAGCCAGCTGAACTCATCATAAAATTGCTTTAAGATGTAAAATCAGTAGTTTTCATCACAGTATTTTCTGGTTACAGATTTTAAGGGTCCGCTGATATGTTGCCTGGAATCTAAGCAAATTAAAGGAGACGTAAATCAGAAATTTTCGAGCAGAGGGAAAATAAAAACTTCAGTTGTGCATCCTTAAAATCTAGTTCACTGCAGTCAAAACTTTAGTTCTACTGAATGCTGTCTTGCTGTTGTTAAATGGAGCTGCTCAAGTAGTGGGCAGGCACCATTTTTGAATATTGGTTTTAAGCTCTGGCTGTCTTACCGTCAGTGTCCTGCGTAACTTCAGACAAGTGGAAGCAAGAATTCAGGATTATATGGCTGTTGGCCTGCCCAAGTGAATTTGGGTTGTATTCATAATACTGAAGCTTGGTGTGTGCTCAGCCATGAAAGGGCATACTCAGCATTGTCATTTTGCAGTTTCACAGAGACTTCAAAAGGTTACACAGGACACAATAATCTTTTTTCTCTCAGTACTGGATGAAAAGTAACAAATAATGTCCCCGGTCTGAAGATTTCACTTCTTTTCAACCCATCATCTCCTTCCTTTTCTTGGTACTGATTAAGACTGTAACAGTCTGCAAGGGTTAATTTTACAAATCTTCTTTTCTGTTTATAATCTGTACTCTGAGGTAACTGAACCAGGCAATGTAAATATGGGAAGAGTACATAATACATTAACAGTTGTGATCCATCTGTTGTTCTAATGAAAGATTTTGGGACAGCCTCTTGTAGAACCTGAGGATGTGGAATCAGAGTTGGAGCAGAGGAGTTAGATGTTAAGCAGTGGCTTGATTTTGCCTGCAATACAAATAAGATGAAGGAAGTTACCAGATACGGATATTCTTTAAAATTATTGCTCCTATGTACATCATGACTTTCCTCTTCTTCTGAAAGCCCTTGGATAGCTCTCTGAGCTACTGGTGAGCTGTATGACATATGCTAGTGACTTACTAATACGTTAAGTGTATCTTGTAAATATTGCTTTGGTGGAAGAGGAGTGTGAAACTACACAGCGTGTGAGAGAAGCATAGCATGGAAGCATCTCTGGACAACACCTCTTAAAACTTCTGGTTACTGGTAAGTAATCTTACCTTCTGATTGTCAGCTCCAGTGTCTTCCCAAACTTGTCTCCTGTCTATCCAGGATGCATACACACCTGCTTGTGGATTCTCTTCCAGTGCATCTCGGAATCTGTAATCAGTCCGCAGCTTCCTTTCCTCTTAATTGGCAGTATCTTTAAGATCGTGGAATCATTAAGGTTGGAAAAGACCTCTAAAATCAAGCCCAACCATCTACCTGACACTACCACCACCACTAAACCATGTCCCGAAGTGCCACATCTACACAATTTTTGACCACCTCCAGGGATGGTGGCTCCACCACTGGGACCTGCCCAGTTAACCAGGACTGCTGATGAATGATGGAGAGTGGCTTGGCTCCTCCACCCTCAGCACTCTTGGGTGGGCCCCACCAGGCCCTGTAGACCCGTGAGTGTCCAGGTGGCAAAGCAGGTCGTTAACTGCTTCCTCCTGGATTATGGGGGGTGTATTCTCACCATCCCTGTCTTCCAGCTCTGGGGGCTGGATACCCTGAGGAAAACTGATCTGGTTATAAAAGACTGAGGCAAAGATGGCATCCGTGGTGGCCATATTTTTCACCCCCCACATCCAATAAAGGAGAGAGATTCTCCATGTCTCTCTTTTTGTTGTTCATGGATTTGTCAAAATATTTTTGTTATCACTTATGACAGTGATCCTTATTCTCAAGCTTCGAACAAAAGCTGCACACTCCCACCAGGCATTTGAAACATAACCAGAGAGCATTCAATCTTTTATCCCCCTCATCCCCCTGCCTTACAAGAGTTTTTATTTTATCTCTCTGCCTTTATATAGGCTACTACAAAAATGGTAACATGAGTTTCAAAAGCTAAATATAACAAAATACAGCTGTTTCACATAGGAAAGTCTCTTCTAAATAACCAACTTTAGATCACAAAGCAAAACAGGTAAGGGGAAATGTTCTGAGTGCAGTGACAGATTCTAAGGCCTTACCTAAGCTAATGGCAGTTTATACTGTCAGCTTGCACTTCCTCTGTTTTCCTTATCCTTTTCAGCATTTGGTACTTTTCCATTACAAACTGTGTCTTTAAGCTTCAGAGAGAGGATTCTCCTTGCATTCTCCCTCTTCACCTTTCTTTCTACGACCCTTATTTATTCTGCTTAATTTTTTCAGGGACACTCTTGTGTTCTTGAGCCTTAAGTAATTGCTGTTCCTCTTCAGGTTCTCCTAAACCTGAGTTCCAGCAGGATCTCGGGATCTGACCTGGTATTGTTCTAAACACAGCTTTGCTTAAGCTGCTTTCCTCAAGGACGAGTTAGCTTGATTCCTATGCCTTATTGTTTAGGCCATAATAGATTTATAGATATTTGATCACCTTCTTAAACCACTTGCAGAACACAAATTTGTCATGAGTGGTTCAAGCAAGAGCTTATCTGTTAGAAAAAAATTACCAAGTTGCTTTCCTGGGTAGGTATTAAGGTCTTAATTATTACTCATACAATACTACTAACAACTTATTAAAAATAATATTAGTAATAATATTTCTATTTTAATTTGACCTGCAGCTGCCTTTTGTTCCAAAAATAGCCCTTCAGCACCAGTAATTCCTCCTCATGAGAAGGTACAGAAATTATTTAATTTCTATTTTTCTTTATTATTTGGAAAGAAATTGAGCTACTTATTGCTAACTGTAAATTGCTAGCTTACAACACCTCTCCTGAAGCTGTGCTAAAGCACAACGTGCTACTTAACAATGAGCTGCTCCTAAAAGACATTCACAAGACCACCTGCTCTACTAACGTTGTTCATATTGTTCTTCCTAGTTTCTTTCTAGTGCACTGTAGATGTTCATACTGCTCCTCGGCACATCAAACAGTTTAAAACACTAAGGCACATTTTATTCAGGTGCCACTTACCCGTGGTGCGGTTATTTAGCGCTTCCACACTCTTCCTGTGTTGACCTCACCAGGTCTCTGAATTTTCTCTCTTCTATCTTTCACTCATCTGTATTCACAGTGTTCAGGTACTAGAGCTCTTGCCATGCTGGTCTCTGATATAAATCTGGTGCAGTTAGAAATAGAATTATTTTGGTGAAGCTTGTGCATGTTGGTCTTACTTGGATTTGTGAGAACAGATTCCTTTTATTCTGTTTGTAGGTCAGTTGTGCCATCAGTGGTGTAAACTGTGTGGTGCCTTATGCAATCATTTTGTGGCCATTCATATCCAGACTATGACAAAATGTTCTTTGTCACTGTCTGTAGAGATATTTGTGTTTTCAGCTCTTACGTGTAATGGAAATTTGCTGATGTTTTGTATTTTTCATCATTGCTCATTACACTAAAGTTCATGCATTCATGAGAAAATTCTTCCCTAGCAGCTCTTTGTTTTTGGTCTCACTCTTTGGCCTCTTTCCTTTTCATAAATGCTTTTTTGGCAAGTAATGAGACTTTGCCATAGTGCCTTCCTTCAGGGTTTCTTTTGGTTAGCTGAAGAACCACAATAGTCTTCTAGCAAATCAATTTTATTTTACTTTGTAATTAAAAAATGGATTATGTAATGGTCACGTTAGTGGGATCCAGAGATCTGCATCCTGGGCCTGATCAATCCGTCACTGTAGGGACACACGGGCTGCTTGCGAGAGGAGCAAAAGGCGGCCACGCGTTAACTCTGGCACTGGTTGAGGTTTCTCAGGGCTGCGTTCTGCTGAAATCCAACCCTTTCTGGTGCTCTGGTAACCTGAGCAGAGGCGCTCCCCCCCTGCCACAAAGGCATTTCCCCGCCGCGGCCCTGGTCAGTCCTGTCTGCGCGGATCAGGGACCCTCGGCCTCTCCCCGCTGACGCCTCCGAGGCCCAGAGCAGTGAGCGGCACTGGGTGACCCTGGAAACCGCAACCGG
>NW_009716439.1:0-705 GCF_000703405.1 Apaloderma vittatum
CTTTAGGTGTTTTTTCATCATTCTTTTCCTTTGTATTTCTCTTTTCATGCATTTTAATGCTGTATGCTGGTACAGCTCCTTTCGGTGTTTTTTCATCATGCTTTTCCTTTGCCTTTCTCTTTTCATGCACTTTAATGCTGCACATAAAGAAAATCAGTAGTAAGAGTAGGTAAAAAAATAAAGACTCATTGTGAGATCACAGATAAAACCTTTTGTTGCTGAAGGAAGCAACCGCAAGGAAAGAGCTCTCTAAACCAAATGATAGTTAAGAAAGCTGACATTAGTTTATTAACAAAGTTGGCCAGGTTTGGATGCTAGATGGAACTAGCATACCGCATCAAAAAAATGCAACATATTTGTTTTGTAACTTATCAGTACAAACACACCTAACTTGCCACTAATTCTACAATTACTGGTTAGTGATAATGGTTGCATTCATCACTGGATCAGTGTATTAAAATTAGCTTCGCCTCTCATGTAAATTACCTTGCATAACTTTGAACGCAGGAAAGTCTGATGTCGTTCACTCCGCTGGATTCCTCCCACAGCTTGGCCAGGGCTAAAGGAAGAATACAAGGGAGTCTCCCTATATATTTCAGTCCTTAATCACGTATTTCTCAACCAAGACAGGCCTTTGGTCTCAGGGTCTTGTAACAAAGCAAGAGGCAGATAGTTTTCCCAGCCTTGCACCTGGCCTTTAAATAA